>NC_091347.1:28371211-28556211 GCF_038502225.1 Cherax quadricarinatus
AGTGTGCAGAGTTAGTGGCGATGGTAGTGTTTTGTTGCTAAGGAATCAGGACAAATATCTTATGACACGGGTCTTTGTCAGATGATGACCCTTTAACTAGCTAAATATCTGATGACCTACCACAACTACGTTTTACACCCCGGTCAAAAAACGCTTCTCTGTGTTGTAAATCGTCTAAATAGCACACCTGTCAAACCACTTCTGTCAATTTAAATTACAGGTGACAACGGCTTCAATGTTTAACTGGCTGTATATAGGCCATTGGAAGTTTCGCGTTGCGATAAGTTTATTTTCACAGAGAACTCTTGTCTTGCATAAAATTCAGCTGTATTGTGAATTCTCTGACACACACACACACAAAAACACGAGGATAAACTCACTTCTGTTGGCGATAGATTGGAAAAAGATCACAAAATAAAACAAATACACAACGTATTAATAGTTTACAAACGTGATTATTAAGCACACACACATAATATATATATATATATATATATATATATATATATATATATATATATATATATATATATATATATATATATATATATATATATATATATATATATGTCGCGCCGAATAAGTAAAACTTGTGATTATGCCTTAAACAGCAACGCACTTCTTGCCGAATAGGGCAAGCGAAATTTTGAGTATGCAATAATTTTTCAAAAATCATTCTGAACCAAACGAGAAAAATATATTTCATTATGTTAGTTTATTATTAAATTATTGTAAACTTATCTACAATATATTTAGTTGGATTAGGCTAAATTAAGTTGCGCTTGTTATAATAAGGTTAGTTAAGTTTCCTAAGGTTCTTTTGGCACAAAATAATTAATTTTTACATTAACATAAATGAAAAAAATATATCTTTAAATGCATAAGACAAAATTTTAGAAAAGCCTTAATTTTAAATGATTTCTTGCTAATTGACAGTTTCACCTACTCAGCACGACATATAATTTTTATACGAATACATAGTTTCTTGCTAAACAAGTTGGTTATCTGTGTGTAAATACGTACTTTAACTATGTGTAGCTACAGGAAGTTGGTTATCTGCGTGTAAATACGTACTTTAACTATGTGTAGCTACAGGAGCAGAACCATGCTCGTGGTGTCGTCCTTCAGTAATTAATTTATAAAAAAAATTCAAGTTTCTTTTAATACATTCCACTGCTCCCTTAATCTGTGAAAAATAAATTCTAGCATCCCTTTGTCTCTACTTTTTTCTCCATTTATATTTGTTGTTCTTGTTGCAAAAAATAAAAACTTTGTTCTTTCATATCCTTTAATGATCTTATATATAGTTATTGTCATTAAATTTCCTCTTTTTCTATCAGCGAGTGTGACTATCTTGAATACTTCAAGACTATCAGCGAGTGTGACTATCTTGAATACTTCAAGACTATCAGCGAGTGTGACTATCTTGAATACTTCAAGACTATCAGCGAGTGTGACTATCTTGAATACTTCAAGACTATCAGCGAGTGTGACTATCTTGAATACTTCAAGACTATCAGCGAGTGTGACTATCTTGAACACTTCAAGACTATCAGCGAGTGTGACTATCTTGAACACTTCAAGACTATCAGCGAGTGTGACTATCTTGAATACTTCAAGACTATCAGCGAGTGTGACTATCTTGAATACTTCAAGACTATCAGCGAGTGTGACTATCTTGAACACTTCAAGACTATCAGCGAGTGTGACTATCTTGAACACTTCAAGACTATCAGCGAGTGTGACTATCTTGAATATTTCAAGACTATCAGCGAGTGTGACTATCTTGAATATTTCAAGACTATCAGCGAGTGTGACTATCTTGAACACTTCAAGACTATCAGCGAGTGTGACTATCTTGAATACTTCAAGACTATCAGCGAGTGTGACTATCTTGAACACTTCAAGACTATCAGCGAGTGTGACTATCTTGAATATTTCAAGACTATCAGCGAGTGTGACTATCTTGAACACTTCAAGACTATCAGCGAGTGTGACTATCGTGAACACTTCAAGACTATCAGCGAGTGTGACTATCTTGAATATTTCAAGACTATCAGCGAGTGTGACTATCTTGAACACTTCAAGACTATCAGCGAGTGTGACTATCTTGAATACTTCAAGACTATCAGCGAGTGTGACTATCTTGAATATTTCAAGACTATCAGCGAGTGTGACTATCTTGAACACTTCAAGACTATCAGCGAGTGTGACTATCTTGAACACTTCAAGACTATCAGCGAGTGTGACTATCTTGAACACTTCAAGACTATCAGCGAGTGTGACTATCTTGAATACTTCAAGACTATCAGCGAGTGTGACTATCTTGAATATTTCAAGACTATCAGCGAGTGTGACTATCTTGAATATTTCAAGACTATCAGCGAGTGTGACTATCTTGAATACTTCAAGACTATCAGCGAGTGTGACTATCTTGAATACTTCAAGACTATCAGCGAGTGTGACTATCTTGAATATTTCAAGACTATCAGCGAGTGTGACTATCTTGAATATTTCAAGACTATCAGCGAGTGTGACTATCTTGAATATTTCAAGACTATCAGCGAGTGTGACTATCTTGAATATTTCAAGACTATCAGCGAGTGTGACTATCTTGAATATTTCAAGACTATCAGCGAGTGTGACTATCTTGAATATTTCAAGACTATCAGCGAGTGTGACTATCTTGAATACTTCAAGACTATCAGCGAGTGTGACTATCTTGAATACTTCAAGACTATCAGCGAGTGTGACTATCTTGAATACTTCAAGACTATCAGCGAGTGTGACTATCTTGAACACTTCAAGACTATCAGCGAGTGTGACTATCTTGAACACTTCAAGACTATCAGCGAGTGTGACTATCTTGAACACTTCAAGACTATCAGCGAGTGTGACTATCTTGAATACTTCAAGACTATCAGCGAGTGTGACTATCTTGAATACTTAAAGGCTATCAGCGAGTGTGACTATCGTGAACACTTAAAGGCTATCAGCGAGTGTGACTATCGTGAACACTTAAAGGCTATCAGCGAGTGTGACTATCGTGAACACTTCAAGACTATCAGCGAGTGTGACTATCGTGAACACTTCAAGACTATCAGCGAGTGTGACTATCGTGAACACTTAAAGGCTATCAGCGAGTGTGACTATCGTGAACACTTCAAGACTATCAGCGAGTGTGACTATCGTGAACACTTCAAGACTATCAGCGAGTGTGACTATCGTGAACACTTCAAGACTATCAGCGAGTGTGACTATCTTGAACACTTCAAGACTATCAGCGAGTGTGACTATCGTGAACACTTCAAGACTATCAGCGAGTGTGACTATCGTGAACACTTCAAGACTATCATTATCATTCATTTATTTCAGCTCTGGCGGCAATTCAGTGGTTTTTCTTCGGATCCACAAATTTTGTAGGCCTGGACATCACAGCCTCTGCATTCTTAATTTTTTTGGCCTAAGATATATTGTGAGCAACCTTTTTTTTATAGCATTTCTCCGTTTATATAAAAACTTTTGTTTGCCGGCGTAGGATAAGATCCTCAACATTCCCTTCAGATGATTGTGTGGTTACAAATAATTCCCAGATCCTTCCCTCCTCCAGGTGTTACTTTCAGTATTTTGTCACAATGTCTACTAATACTTCATGAGGGTTGTCTTCATTTTCTCCAACTTCCATTACATGTCATGTGTCTGTCGCGCCTCATGAGCCGAATCGTCCAGGTTGGCAAAGGTTTACTTTGAAGAATAAGCCAAATAAATTTTTTTTTTCCATAAATCAGCGGTGGCCTGGTGGTTAACGCTCTCGCTTCACACGAGCCTGGGTTCGATTCCCAGCCAGAGTAGAAACATTGGACGTGTTTCTTTCCACCTGTTGTCTATGTTCCCCATCAGTAAAATGGGTACCTGGGTGTTAGTCGACTGGTGTGGGTCGCATCCTGGGACACTGACCTAAGGAGGCCTGGTCACAGACCGGGCCGCGGGGGCGTTGACCCCCGGAACTCTCTCCAGGTAAAATCAATGTGAGCGTATATAACAGAATTTAGCTAAAAAAAAATTTAATTTTAGAGGGGTTAGGTGAGGTTGTTAAGTTTTTATCCATAATTAAGAAATCATTATATCATTGTTAATGAAAAAATTACCTATCAATCTGTAAAAAAATGGAAAAGTTTAATTTTTAAGGGAGTTCAGCTTAGTACGATATCTACAGTGAATTTCATGGTGCATCTGGCACTATTTTCTCAATCTGTGAAAGTCGTCCTATTGGTATTTAATATTTTTTATTGCTTATTTTGCATTAGGATCTTTGCTTCATCCACAAATATATTCATATAACTTTTATTTTCTCTGCAAAGTTACATAAATTAAAATAACTTCCTTTCTAGCACAACAATGGTGGCATTTCCACATTTGGATTTTTTCCTCATATCGCCACTTACATTTTCACTTAAACGGAGAATCGTTCATCAAATAATAGTTGGCCTCTTATTCTCCTTATAATTTCTAGTTTCTAAATTAGTCTTTCATCGTGAACTCTTATCAAAAGTTTTCTTAAAATCTAATGAATACAATCTGTCCGTACATCTCTTGAACCTTTTTTGTTTTTGTTAATATTGCCCAAAAAGATTTAATAATATACAAGATTTTGCTGACTGAGAACTGATTTGTTTGGTACTTAGTAGGCTACTGTTTTCCGGTTTTTTAGTCCCCTTTTTGGTTTTTTTTTCATCTTTTTTACGTCAGTTGTCAGTAAAACAGACTTATAGTATAAAGGGTCTTCCTTGTTACCTTTTTTATATATCGGAACAATGTGTGCAATGCTCCAATTGTCCACTAACTGCCCGTCTTATGAGCCTAAAAAAATTCAGTGGTTTATTTAGGCTTTCTGTACATTCTTTGAAATCTCATGGTTCTACTTCGCCTGGTCCTGTTGTTTTTTTCCCTGTCAATATTCAGTAGCAGCCTCTTCCTCTAGTTGTTTCAGCATCTTCCGTCTCAAGTGGATGTTGAAGATTCAGTCACATTTCATTGATTATCTAAACACAATGAAACTTTCTATACAGTACCTAACACGTTTTTTTTTCCCTCCTCAGTTATTGTGCAGTCGTCCTTGATGCTTTATAGTCTGTCATACTGAATGTGTGTGTGTGTGTGTGTGTGTGTGTGTGTGTGTGTGTGTGTGTGTGTGTGTGTGTGTGTGTGTGTACTCACCTAATTGTGGTTGCAGGGGTCGAGACACAGCTCCTGGCCCCACCTCTTCACTGATCGCTACTAGGTCCTCTCTCTCTCTGCTTTCAGAGCTTTGTCATACCTCGTCTTAAAGCTATGTATGGTTCCTGCCTCCACTACACTTGTTAGGCTATTCCACTTCCTGACGACTCTATGACTGAAGAAATACTTCCTAACGTCCCTATGACTCGTCTAAGTCTTCAGCTTCCAATTGTGACCCTTTGTTTCAGTGTACCCTCTCTGGAACAACATGTCTCTGTCTACCTTATCTATTCCACGCAGTATTTTGTATGTCGTTATCATGTCTCCCCTGACCCGCCTGTCCTCCAAGGTCGTCATTCCGATTTCCCTCAACCTTTCTTCGTAAGACATACCCCTGAGCTCCGAAACTAGCCTTGTTACAAACCTTTGCACTTTCTCTAATTTCTTGACGTGTTTGCCCAGGTGTGGGTTCCAAATTAGAGCTGCATACTCCAGTATGGGCCTGATGTACAAAGTGTGCAGTGTCTTGAACGATTCCTTACTAAGGTATCGGAACGCTATTCTCAGGTTTGCCTGGCGCCCGTATGCTGCAGCAGTTATCTGGTTGATGTGTGCCTCCGGAGACATCCTCGGTGTTATGGTCACCCCAAGATCTTTCTCCTTGAACGAGGTTTGCAGTCCTTGGCCACCTAGTCTATACTCTGTCTGCGGTCTTCTTTGCCCTTTTCCGATCTTCATGACTTTGCACTTGGCAGGGTTGAATTCGAGAAGCCAGTCGCTGGACCACGTGTCCAGCCTGTCCAAGTCTCTTTGAAATCCTGCCTGGTCTTCATCTGATTTAATTCTCCTCACTAACTTCACATCATCTGCGAACAGGGACACCTCTGAGTCTATCCCTTCCATCATGTCATTCACATATACCAATGTGTGTGTGTGTGTGTGTGTGTGTGTGTGTGTGTGTGTGCGTGTGCGTGTGCGTGTGCGTGTGTGTGTGTGTGTGTGTGTGTGTGTGTGTGTGTGTGTGTGTGTGTGTGTGTGTGTGTACGTATGTGCGTGCCCACGGGTGCCTATCTATACAATTGAAACATTCACGCAGTGTCAAAACTGCATCGTTCACATAACATTTACAAAACATATACTATTCTAATTTTTCAGCTTTATCTATTGTCTCTTTCACATCAATACGCTATACTATATTAATCATTTGACTATTAATGGATGTCTTCTGTGGGTGGCTGACATTTACTAATCTTACTGAAGCAAAAAGTGTCAGTTCTTAGATAGGAATCCGTGGGCTTAAGAACAGTTGTTTGAGATAAGTGTGTGTGTGTATGTATATATATATATATATATATATATATATATATATATATATATATATATATATATATATATATATATATATATATATATATATATATATATATATATATATACTATATATATATGCAAGGAATTCGCAAGAGCAGGCGAAATATACACAAACACTGATCTCTGGCTGCAGGAGACTTGAACTTTACCAATCTACCGACTCGACTTTACCAATCTACCGACTCGACTTTACCAATCTACCGACTCGACTTTACCAATCTACCGACTCGACTTTACCAATCTACCCACACTGGACCAATACCTTGGAGTCCAGCTTGCGCTAGACTTTGATCCAAGGCAGCCAGCTTTCAGGAAGAAGGCTTACAGCTTTTCGTCTCATCCCCTGCATACATCAGCCTTACTAGAGATATTAACAATGCAAGGAATTCGCAAGAGCAGGCGAAATATACACAAACACTGATCTCTGGCTGAAGGAGACTCGAACCTACGAACCTTAGGACAAGGTACGCAGTGCTTTACCAATCACTGCGCACCTTGTTCCAAGGTTCGTAGGTTCGAGTCTCCTTCAGCCAGAGATCAGTGTTTATATATATATATATATATATATATATATATATATATATATATATATATATATATATATATATATATATATATATATATATATATATATATATATGTCGTGCCGAATATGTAAAACTGGTCATTTAGCAAGAACTCATTTAAGATTAAGTCCTTTCTAAAATTTTCTCTTATACGTTTAAAGATATATTTTTTTCATTAATGTTAATGTAAAAATTTATAATTTTGCACCAAAAGGAACTTAGAAAACTTACCTAACCTTATTATAACAAGCTCAATTTATTTTAGCCTAACCCAACTAAATATATTTTAGATTTGTTTACAATAATTTAATACTAAACAAACACAGTGAAATATATTTTTTTCGTTAGGTTCAGAATGATTTTGGCGAAATTATTGCATACACAAATTTTCACTTGTCCTATATGGCAAGATGAGCGTTGCTATTTAAGCCAAGATGGCAAGTTCTGCCTATTCGGCACGACATATATATATATATATATATATATATATATATATATATATATATATATATATATATATATATATATATATATATATATATATATATATATATATATATATATATATATATATATAGTTTACTTTAATACGCATGTTAAGGACTAAAGTATTCTTGTCTGGCGAAGAAAATATTAGGTGCAACCTTGATGATCCTCGTTTAGTGGGTAAGTTTTAAACCCTATTAACCAGAACACAATGGCTCGTTCTAACCAGTGGTAAAGTGAGATTACATTTTCTGTAGCCTTATTTGCACTATCACCACCACCACTGCTAGTACCAACACCGCTATCACCACCACCACTGCTAGTACCAACACCGCTATCACCACCACCACTGCTAGTACTAACACCGCTATCACCACCACCACTGCTAGTACCAACACCGTTATCACCACCACCAATGCTAGTACCAACACCGCTATTACCGCCACCACTGTTAGTACCAACACCGCTATCACCACCACCACTGCTAGTACCAACACCGCTGTTACCGCCACCACTGCTAGTACCAACACCGCTATCACCACCACCACCACTGCTAGTACCAACACCGCTATCACCACCACCACTGCTAGTACCAACACTGCTATCACCACCACCACTGCTAGTACCAACACCGCTATTACCGCCACCACTGCTAGTACCATCACCGCTATCACCGCCACCACTGCTAGTACCAACACCGCTATCACCACCACCACTGCTAGTACCAACACCGCTATCACCACCACCACTGCTAGTACCAACACCGCTATCACCACCACCACTGCTAGTACCAACACCGCTATCACCACCACCACTGCTAGTACCAACACCGCTATCACCACCACCACTGCTAGTACCAACACCGCTATCACCACCACCACTGCTAGTACCAACACCGCTATCACCACCACCACTGCTAGTACCAACACTGCTATCACCACCACCACTGCTAGTACCAACACCGCTATCACCACCACCACTGCTAGTACCAACACCGCTATCACCACCACCACTGCTAGTACCAACACCGCTATCACCACCACCACTGCTAGTACCAACACCGCTATCACCACCACCACTGCTAGTACCAACACCGCTATCACCACCACCACTGCTAGTACCAACACCGCTATCACCACCACCACTGCTAGTACCAACACCGCTATCACCACCACCACTGCTAGTACCAACACCGCTATCACCACCACCACTGCTAGTACCAACACCGCTATCACCACCACCACTGCTAGTACCAACACCTCTATCATCACTATCATCCCCTGATAATCAAAACGTTTTCCTTGAAAACGTTATCTTACATAACACAAGGGTTTCTTTTATAATAGGTCATAATTACACACCTTGTTTTTAAGACTAAGCATTATGATAACCACCATCATCACAGAGCAACCATCACAACAACCATTACCATCATACAAAGTCTTGATAAGATTGTTATTAATTAATTCGTCAGGAAAGAAAACAAGTGACTCCTAACACGAATCTTTATCATTTAGATGACCCATTTTATATATATATTTAGTATATATATATATATATATATATATATATATATATATATATATATATATATATATATATATATATATATATATTGTGATGGTAAGGGCGTAGTGTTGGTGAGATCATAGTGTTGGCGAGGGCGTAGTGTAAGGAACTATGAGAGACACTGACAAATATTAAGAAGACGGTAACCATCCTTATCTTGACTAGTCTCGTGCCGAGAAATACTGGAAAAAAATTAACTTTGCCCTCTGAGATATTAGGATACTAATTAAGGGTGCTACCATCATATCCTATTTTTTTAATGGTTTTTTTAAAACCAGCTAGGATAAGTTGGGGAATCCAAACCTCAAAACAGATAAGGTAACCACTCGTGTCAGGGGACACTGCGCTGATTGCTGACGAATTAAACACCATCTGCAGCACTTCAGGCTGTCCAGAGTTCTCCGTCGAATCCTACCCACAGGGAAGCGATGAGATCACTACTGAGAAATGGTTCTAGTCTGAATGTCCTGGTCTGGCTTGCATTGGAATCCCTATGAATTTCAACCCTTTTGATGCAATGTAGGTAGAAACCACTACAAAATGTCGCTTTTTAATATGTATAACTAAATACAAGTTAATGATTAAAACCAAATTACAAATTAATTATAGTATATACAATTTAATTAAATAACTAAATTAATCAGTACGAGTATTTACATATAACAATAGTTTAACTATAAAGTTTAACATCTATAACGATTTTTTTGACGAATGATTTAGTAAGCAGGCACTGAACACTGTCATTTAACCACATATTTTGCGATATGTTAATATAGTCTACAATATAACTGTTTACATTACCTTGTGCCTGAGGGAGCTGCCGCTGTTAAAATTAGTCATAAAATTAAAGGTCAGTTCGCGTGAGGAACACAGGTATATACACCGAGAAGTGAATTTCTCTCAGTGAATTAATACTGAGAGTTCTTTAATCGCTATTTCAGAGAATAAGGTATTCTTGGGTGGTGAAAAAATGTTATATGCAGTTTTAATATCCCTCGTGTAGTCGATAAGCTTTAAGCCACATTAACCAACCTTTAACGTGATGAATTAATATATAAATTAACACGCATTGCCCGAAAAGACAATCCTTGCCACTATGATACACTTCTTTATCTTCATGTTTAAAATGTGCCATCTTGAAGTGATGCTCATATAACTGTGTTGTAACGTTGGCCATTGTTATGTAGCCTGAACACAATACTATGAAAGTTCTCCATAAAATTCACCAACATACTGAAAAAACAGCTTCGCTATTCTTTAAAAAAAATAGTTTGGAGATGGAGACGCACTTAGTAACAGCAGCGGCGACCAGCTTGCCACAAGGCCAGATGCCCCCGGCCAGAGAGAATTCTCTCTTCCTTTAAACCTTACACTTCTTACTACCACATTTCTCTTGATAACCCACGATTTACTGTTGTGATTTAGCATTTAGACCACTGCCAGAAATGTTCATGTAAATATTATTCATTTACATACTATCGGTATATTGCACCAGTGTATTAACAATATTGCTCATGGTGTCAGTCTCAAAGCACCATTATAAGTTCAACAACAACTCGTGGTTTACAGGTTACACCTGTGTGTTGGCGGCAGCTACCCACGCGGCCCTACCCACATTTTTATACAGGCCAAATTGGCTTGATATTGAGTTTGTATTGCTTGCAGTTGCATCTCCGCTTTTTACATGGAGCCTAATACATTCTAGCTTGTACGTATCAACATACTAAGAGACGTGTTTAACGTGTGCATACATTAACACTCACTTAAAAGAGCTTGGGAGTTCGGCTAAACAAAAATCTGAAGCCAAGACAGAATCTAAGCGTGCATAATAAAGTTAACAGATTTCTTGGATTTATATCAAGAAGTATAAGAAACAGGAATACAGCTCTACTACACTATGCAGTGCAGTTCTGATCTTCATATTACAGAAGATACAAATGCATTAGAGATGCTGAAAAGGATGACTAAATTAATCCACTGTATAAAGAATATTTCATATGATAGACTGAGAGCGCTGGACCTATGTTCTCATCCGAGTTATAATGAGGGGAGACATGATTGAATTCACAAATAACCAGCACTTAGGGCAAGAAACTTATGATGTACAAGTTTCCTCTCTTAAGTGCGAATTATTTGTGAGCTGTTCCAGTCACGCTATTATGACTTATATATGACTGAAGTATACAGGTGGAAGACAAGTGTGGAAAATACTGTATATATTTTCTAGAAATTTAGTATTTATATGTAAATAGATGGCCATACTGTATTTAATAATATTTATATCATAGAAAACGGAAAGCCTGCATATGCGCAGACGAGACTCGCCATCTTGGTTTTGAATTTGGATACAACGTTGGTGTAATGGGAAGAATTTTTCGTGCTCTAGAGGTTAAAATTGTGTTGACACCTCTCAAATAGGAGGCGAAATTGGTGGATGTGCATTCCTGCATAACTTGAGATATCAGATGACTGGACAAGACAGCTCCAGGAACCTCAGATAAGCTCTCTAGATTTGTGTGTAATTCTGGCCAGCATTATTTTCATAGATTTAGTTAGAGTGAGGTTTTCTGAGTATGATACACATTAATCTCCAGTCAAATTGATGAGTGATATTAAGATATATTTTCCTTCTGTTATGAAATTGTGTATATATATAACCATTTATTATTTTTAATATACAGTCCACAAATTTATATATTTACCAGTATTCCTGGTGTATGTATATTTCATTTAATTAATAGGTCCAGAGCAACTTGTGGATATGACAGTGGTAGGTTTCGAAGGGGGACATTTTTGCGACCTAGGTGTCCCAAATTCCTACTTGTCTATGTAACTCTGATAAATAATAATTATCTTTGTTATCATTTACTGTTATGTACATAATGGGTTACATTCAGATAAATGCAATTTTCCACAACAAGTATAAATAAAGGAGAGGAGATATAAATGGGATGGTGAGAATACCCAACCAAGCTATAACATGAAACAACTGACTAGATATAACCACTACCTCGATGCAACCATCTTAAAACATTAGACCATCATTAGGGCGTTTACGCAACCACCGCGATACAACCCTTTCCTTGAGGTGGCCATATTGGGAGAAATGACTAGCTTTCCCCGAGGTGGCCAAATAGGGACAAGACTAGCTTTCCCCGAGGTGGCCAGGTTAACGTTTATCATGAGAGATGATAATTTCAACATAATTTCAACCCCAGCTCTGCTGAGGCAAAACATTTGTAACTCCCATACCTATACAACCATTAGTGAAATACTAACGACATGCTCATCGCTATAACATAGTCAGGCTGATAGATTTTAGTGCCTCATTTATTCACCAACCTTCCTGTGTGGCGGAATATCACAAGGAAACATATCCAGATTTAGTTCCCTAAATGTAACTCGTTAAATAAAACAAGTTTAAGACTAGACCCATGTCGCAGCCATGTTGGAACACAAGACCCCCCTCAGCATAATACACCCACTCACGCCTCACATACCTTTTTTTTTTATCCCTTTAGGAAACTTGTCTGGGGAAAATGGCAAGCGAGGTTTTGCAGAGGAAGTGGGCGGGCCTGTCCGCTCACGCTTCTCACCTTGCTGGAAGAGAAAAAAAAATACTATTGCTATCTCCAACGTAAATGTGACCAGATGAACTTTCATTCAGCTGAAATGTGTCTTTTGTGTATATGCATGTACTTGCCTGTTTGTGGCTGCAGGGGTCGATTATCGGCTCCACTTCACGCCACTCCACTACTCAAGATACAAGTACAAATCTTGATTCATAAAATTATTAGCCATAAGTGTGCTAATACAGAAGTGTATAACTGTTACAGTCACACTATGTTCAGTGTGTCGGTCGCACATTATTGCTGACCGCAGGAACCCTATCATATATGCTGTTAAAACGTTGTATCATGGAATCTACTTCCAGCAAATCCTCGTCCAGATTGCTCCCCTTCCTCCAGCACTGTATGACCCTAGTGGGTTTAGCGCTTCTTTTTTACTATAATTCCTAACCACTTTCAAAATGAAACATCATTTTCTGACACTGTTGTGACATCTGTGTGTGCATGTACGTATTGTTTGGAATTATTACACAATACAAGTGATAGCAAGAATCAGGAGTTTGGAAAAGACAGGCAGTAGAGAGCAGTAAAACAAAAATTGTAATCTCACCACCCACAAGATGGAGATGAGTGAAAAATAAATATGTTAAAAATAAATATGTTAAAAATAAAGCTATTAAAAATAAAGCTATTAAAAATAAAGCTATTAAAAACAAAGCTATTGCAGTAACTAGACAGAAAGAGTTTTAATAGAGTAATTTTAGTAACGAGTGATATTTTTTCCATGTTAATAATGTTATTTTACTAAAATCCGTAACGGTTTTCAAAACGTGTAAACATGTCCTCAAATACTCTCCATTGAATATTTATTTCTATCTGAAGTACATCATGAATGTCGTCAAAAATATCGACAATGAACCAGTCGTCAAACTTTCATCATTTTTAGAAGTTATTTTAGCAAATAATTGCCTTATGTTTTTTAATATTACTGTTATCTGTAATCCTCCAAGTGGGGTGCCTGTTTAAATGTTTATCAAGTGTTCTTGACACCTTATAAGGCCAGTTACCTTTCCCTAACTAGACGCTGTATGAACCCTGTTGGTTTAGCGCTTTGCCATATTAATATTGTCAAGATAATTCCTGTTTTTATGTGACCAAAACCACGCAGGAGTTGCAAAACGAATTTAGTATACAGTTTGTGAGATGACAAGAGTCACAGTACTGTGGCTGCAGCACCTCACAAATACCCCTACACTTCAGAGAGGGAATAAATACAAGGAGAGGTTTCGGTCCCACCTGGACCATTCTCATGTCACATCTTGTACAGTGTGGTCGAGTGGAGGTAGCAGGCTGCTCTGGAGAGGTCAGGGAAGGAGGCAGTGGACACCGGTTGGGCAGGGTTCAACGACTGATAAGCGTGGATAGGACAATACGGTGCGTGGGTGTAGAACACAGAAGTAACCCACGCAGGCCAGCCAGAGCATGTTATGGGAGAGGTAGATCCAAGTTATGTACTGCCGACAACAGTTAGATAAAACACCTATCGGTATCTAAACCCTGAGAATTGTAGGTATCCTTAGTTATATCATATATTAACTGACTACCCTGGCGAGGCTTAACGATAGGCGTCTCCTCATCTGTCTTGCACCTGCCTTCCCCGTTCACCTAGCAGTAAACAGATACTCAAGTTTTCCACTATTGTTGGTCGCATCCTAGGCCAGGACTCCATCTTCCGGTTAGCCAGCGGAAGGCGTCGGTGAGATGACCAAAAGCTCCAACGGCAGGTCATCATCTGACTAAGACCCGCGTCAGAAAACACTTCTCCTGTTTCCTGGCGAACCTTACCTAATCTAACCTTTAAACTTTTGTATTATAGTGAATATTGCTTACAGAAATGTTTGAAATGATTTTGGTTTGTGCAAGTTTTAATTTGCCAGTTTAATTTCCTTGGTTTTCATGCAAATACAGAAGTATACCTCTTATGATCAGCTTTAAATCTTAAATACTGGTGCAAGATACGATCAAATTTTTCGGATTTTTAGCCCAGAGGGTTAGCCATCCAGGGAGCCTTGATGCTGGTTCTTGAACCCGCATCAAGGCTCCCTGCTTGATGGAGTCAGACTCAAGACACCCTCCTTGAACCATTATTATCAAGGGGAGCACTAAACGGATTATACAGAGCCTGTAGGGGGTGAAAAGCATTCAGGGAACTGGAGCACAGATCCAATTCCCTAGATCAAGAGCCCCTCACCAGCGTCAAGGAACCTCCCTTGAGGGGTCTCCTTGAACCAGCATTGAGGCTCCCTCCTTAAAGGAACCAGCATCAAGGTGCTCTTCTGGAAGGGACCAGCATCAAGGCACTCCCTGAAGGAACCAGCATCAATGCACCCTTCTTGAAGAAACCAGTATCAAGGCACCCTCCTTGAAGGAACCAGTATCAAGACACTCCTCGAAGGAACCAGTATCAAGACACCCTCCTTGAAGGAACCAGCATCAAGGCACCCTCGAAGGAACCAGTGTCAAGGCACCCTCCTTGAAGGAACCAGCATCAAGGTATTCTCCTTGAAAGAACCAACATCAAGGTACCCTCGAAGGAACCAGTATCAAGACACCCTCCTTGAAGGAACCAGCATCAAGGTATTCTCCTTGAAGGAACCAACATCAAGGCACCCTCGAAGGAACCAGCATCAAGGTATTCTCCTTGAAGGAACCAGCATAAAGATATTCTCCTTGAAGGAGCCAGCATCAAGGCACCCTCGAAGGAACCAGTATCAAGACACTCCTTGAAGGAACCAGCATCAAGGCACCCTCGAAGGAACCAGTATCAAGACACTCCTTGAAGGAACCAGCATCAAGGGACCCTCAAAGGAACCAGTATCAAGACACCCTCCTTGAAGGAACCAGCATCAAGGTACCCTCGAAGGAACCAGTATCAAGACACTCCTTGAAGGAACCAGCATCAAGGCACCCTCCTTGAAGGAACCAGCATCAAGGCACCCTCCTTGAAGGAACCAGCATCAAGGCACCCTCCTTGAAGGAACCAGCATCAAGGCACCCTCCTTGAAGGAACCAGCATCAAGGCACCCTCCTTGAAGGAACCAGCATCAAGGCACCCTCCTTGAAGGAACCAGCATCAAGGCACCCTCCTTGAAGGAACCAGCATCAAGGCACCCTCCTTGAACCAGTATCAAGACACCCTCCTTGAAGGAATCAGCATCAAGGCACCCTCGAAGGAACCAGTATCAAGACACCCTCCTTGAAGGAACCAGCATCAAGGCACCCTCGAAGGAACCAGTATCAAGACACCCTCCTTGAAGGAACCAGCATCAAGGCACCCTCGAAGGAACCAGTATCAAGACACCCTCCTTGAAGGAACCAGCAGGCAATAGTAATAATCCTAAAAAGTTTTCTAATTCTATCCAGCCGGGAACGTGAAAAAAGAAAATTGGAATTACATATTATAGCTTCCCTTGTATTTTTATCATTTTCTTTTACACCAAGCATTATAGAGAATGTTTTTTTTTCTTCACACAGATATGTGGTATAACATAAACAAATTCGGTTGAATTCTCAGTTTATAGGAAGTCCACTCGCACTGCCAACTATGTTCATTTCTACAGCCACCATTCAATCCAGATTAAGAAGAGCACCATCTCAAGCCGTTCTTACGTGCACCCAGGATATGCAGCCCCTCAAAGTTGGGCCAAGAAAAAAAATCCTTAGAACACAGTTTTCCAAATTAGGATAACCTGCCTGGTTTATTAAACAAGGAGAAAAGAAAGCAAACATCAACCATTACGAAATTTCAGTTCACAAAAACTCAACCCCATCCAGCAAATCTCAACTCATGGAACCCTACCACCAAGGTACAGTCAATCGTCTTACCAAAGTGACTAACATAATCACGTTCTATCCCAACAAACTAGGGAATCTCTTTTCCAATAAACACAAACATTCAGCAACGCAAGACACACCAAGAATTTACCAGATGCCATGTAAAGACTGCAACCAAGCATACATAGGACAGACAGGCCGAACACTATCTACAAGAATCATTGAACACCAGAGGGCAATACGTTATGCACAGGATAATTCGGCCATTTTTCAACATGTCACCATCACTCACAATATTCACTGGGAGGCTGCCACCATCAAACACAAATCACACTGCAGCTACAAACGTAAAATCATAGAATGTACCTTCCTAGCTAACACTCCCAATTTCAACATCTCAGAGGGACAATGGAAACCAGACGTCATTTCAAAATTCGCCCTCAAGAAATACATACCATCGCCCAATCTAACAGAGAGCCAGCACATCAGGGGTTATATAGCACAAAGGAACTTACTACCTAAATTTTTAGCTTCACTTCGGGACCTGTCTTCACCCATCCACTGCCTGACACGTTCCAAACCCACTCACGCGTACGAAGTAAGGTGTAACCTTCCCTATATATTCTTGTCATTTTATTTATGCATCTGCTGAAGAAGACCCCGGAAAGGAATCGAAATATACAGACCCATTAATCTTCTGTTTTTCTGTCCATGTGGGTTATTGCTGAGCACTGACAAGTGTTCATTACACTTTAGTTATCCATAAACAAACATCTTTATTTCTATAAAGTGGAGACTGTATGTTTCATTCACAGATTACGTTAAGATAATATTTGTTTAGATCTGTATCCCGGAGTGTTAGCCACCTAGGATAACGCAATAAAGTCAGTGCGCCATTGAGGACTGCTTGTCTTATTTCCATTGGGGTCCTTTAATCTTGTCCCCCAGGATGCGATCCACACCAGTCGACTAACACTCAGATACCTACTTACTGCTGCGTGAACAGGGGCAACACGTGTAAAGAAACACACCCAACTTTTCCACCCGTGCCGGGGATTGAATCACTAACACTCGGTGTGTGAGGCGAGTGCGTTACCAACCGAGCCACGAGACGTAAGTAGTTTTCAGAAATGGTTGTCCTTTCCTTGATGCTGATAAGGAACTCTTGGTCCAAGGAATTGGATTTGTCCTACTCTTTCTTGAATTGTACCTGATTGCCTCCCAGGTGCTGTATATCCCCATACGGGGTTAGTGCTTCCCTCTAAATAAGCAACCGATGTATGAGGCAAAATATTATTATTGGGATAGTGATGATTACTGATCATGATTTAACCTAATGTAACAAACACAGATAATATATTATTGATTTGTATCCTTTATAGGTCCTTATAAGACCTAATAGATGCTAGTCCATATTAATTACCAATACCACAAGATATATACACCGAGAAGTGTATGTCTCTCAGTGTATATACACTGAGAGGTGCATGTCTGTATATACACTGAGAGGTGTATGTCTGTATATACACTGAGAGGTGTATGTCTGTATATACAGAGGTGTATGTCTGTATATACAGAGAGGTATGTCTGTATATACACTGAGAGGTGTGTCTGTATATACACTGAGGTGTGTCTGTATATACAGAGAGGTGTATGTCTGTATATACACTGAGAGGTGTATGTCTGTATATACACTGAGAGGTGTATGTCTGTATATACACTGAGAGGTGTATGTCTGTATATACACTGAGAGGTGTATGTCTGTATATACAGAGAGGTGTATGTCTGTATATACACTGAGAGGTGTATGTCTGTATATACACTGAGAGGTGTATGTCTGTATATAGAGGTATGTCTCTCAGTGTATATAGGTGTGTATGTCTCTCAGTGTATATAGGTGTGTATGTCTCTCAGTGTATATAGAGAGGTGTGTATGTCTCTCAGTGTTTATACACTGAGAGGTGTATGTGTCTCAGTGTAAATACACCAAGAAGTGTATATGGGCTGAGAGTTTATTTAGTCCCTATTTTAAGGATTACTTAGTCTGGTGGCGAGATGCAGCCTAATGACCCCCCCCCCCCTCCATGCAGTTAATGTAGGTACATGCACAAACCATGACCTTCACGTACACGTCATGGCTTCTGCTAAAGCTGCATGACACATAAATGCTATACTGACCTTAAAACACATGTGTAAAGCCATCACCATGAGGAATTCACCGCTGAAACATCAACCACAAACTTAACACTTCCTCAACCTAACCCTCCAGCCTCCATGCTGACCATTTGTTCTTGTATATACTTATTAAATGTTATAATAATAGGAGAAGCGCAATAAAAACAATCCTATAAATAAATTCTTAAATATTATGTTGATTTTCTGCCAAAATTTCCACTTTAATATTGCGGAATCTTAGTTGCCATGAAATTCAGTCTCGAACGCTACACATTGCAGTCACTCCTCAATAATAATTAATTTCCTGTGAGGGCTCTTCACTTCACTATTACTTGTAGTAATAAAGATTATTATTATTATTATTATTATTATTATTATTATTATTATTATTATTATTATTATTATTATTATTATTATTATGTTTGTACAGAGATGGGTGACATTTGAATGTGCATGCAGAAAACCCATAGATGGCCAGATTTTTTTAATGCGGTACTCACAACAAGTTATTTTAAGTCAAGGGCTCTACCTGACCTAATTGGTAACATATAGCGTGATTTCACTGATGTAGACTGATCAGTCACAATTCTAACCCTCTCTTAATAGGACGGGTTGGGAACTAACAAGGACCCCAGTGGAAATAAGTCACTTTGTCTGAGATAGCTGAGTTACCCTCGATAATTGACACACATGTTATTAAGCATGATAATTGTACTTATGTGCACCTGTTCCTCAGTAAATTTAATCCAATGGAAGTAACTCAAGGATCCCAATGCATCGACACCATGCCTAACCCTTCTAGGGTAGGGTAGGTGCCTGAGCCCGAGCCTTTAGCTCATAAGACTGTCATTCCCATTAGCCCCCTTGGGGCGGGGATGGCAGACCAGAGAGGCCTGGTTTGTGGCTAGGCCTGGGGACAGTTGGTCCCAAAGATGAGGAGGTACTTGTGCCTCCTCCCATGGGAGACTTAGGTCTCAGACACTCCCTAAAGAGGGAGCCAAGGCCGGGCCACCACTTGGAAAAGGCCCGGGCCGGGAGAATACCGGCTAATCTTTAATAATAATAAAGGATCCCAATGGAAATAAATCACTTTGACTTTTTTGGAGGGTTATCCTAAATAATTTACACAGGTATGATAATTTGCGTAACTGTATTTATGTGTACTTACCTACCTGTGCCTAAATAAACCTAGAGGCAGACAGAGTAAGTGAGGTGGGTCGTAGTGGCCCTTAAGTCTCAGTGGATCTTAAGTTTTAGTAGCCCTTAAGTTATAGTGATCTTTAAGTTTTAGTGGCCTTTTAAGACCCCACAACACAGTCACTCCTGGCTGGGTCATAATAATGGCTCTCTCAGCTTTCTCACATACATCCCACACATTATTCACCAGTGTAACCAGGCTATGTATACCCTCCTTAGCCACTTTCATTTGGCCACTGGGTAATTATTGAAGGACTTTAATGGAAATAAGCTTCTTCAAGGCTTGTTTTTATCCTTGTTTAAATTGTATTGTGATTGGTCCTGTGCCGTAATATTTCTTTTTTGTAAAATAAATTTGTGTAATAGTGATTCACACAACTAAATATCAGTCAATTTGATAAATATAAGTGATTAACATCGGTAGTTAATGGGGTAAATATTTTTGTTAATATCAACCAACATTGGTAGAGAACATGAAGTTAAAACTGTTAGTTTAGTTTAATTTTCATATAGTGTATTTTATCATCTATTTGGGGACATTATATATAGATACAGTGCATGTTATAGCCTTTTTCACAAAGCTTGCATCTTTTATGCCTTTTTTTTTAAATAAAATTATGTTAAAGTCTTCCTGTAGAAGATTTTGATTATTAACCCAGGATAAAATGCAGTGTTAATATGTTTGTTCAAATAATAAAACTACAATATACCCTCTTTTTCTTTTTTATCACAATGAGGATTTCATGTTTGATTATTGTGCCATTTTTATGCTGCAAATTAGTAAATTTATTCAGGTATACACAATTACATAATCATACATATGTGTACAGAACCTAGGATAACCCAGAGAAAAGTCAGAGCGACATTTCCATTGGGGTCCTTGCGATAATATTTATATATAAAAGTTAAAAAAGTGTTAAGTATCTTAACTATGTAAAAGCAGATATACTAGGAGAGAGATCCAAATTAGTTATTTTCATACAAGAAATCACTCTCCTCCCTTTCTGTAGCCTTTGCACTATATATTTCTCAATAATATTTTAAAACTAAAAGTTGTCACTCATTCCTGCATACCAAATTCCATTACTGTAGTTTGACCTGGTTTCCTTCTTCGACTTTCCAGGTTCACGTCACCTATATGCTCCAGCTTCAATGGGACTTGAAAACTTTGTATCCCTGAGACAGAAGACTGAGATTCAGTTTACCAATAAGAAAGAAAAATTTAAAGAAAAAATGGATAAGCTGATGCATTCTAATGATAATGTCATGGTATTCACAGAAGATCTTAAGAGTGCTGTATTTCTAGCAGAGGCGACAGAGAAAGATCTTTCTCTGGTTTTAGAAATGGCAAAGAAGTAAGTAGTTCAGTAAGGTTAAAAAATAGAAAGTCAAAATGTATGTCTAATTTTCAGTCTATCCATAGAATTGAAATTGTTAATGAACTTCCAGTATGTGGTTATTTGGTATCTTTGGGGATGTTGCATTTTGGTGGATCTTTTAAATTGTGTTGGTGAACATGTCCTCCTTTGGGTTGCTCTGCCTTGGTGAAAAATGGCCATTGTGTTTAAAAAATAAATACGTATACAGTGGTACCTCGAGTTTCGAACAGCTCCCAACTCGAACAATTACGTAAGTGTATTTTTGTAAGTGCTTTTGTAAGTGTATTTTTGGGGGTCTGAAACAGACTAATCTAATTTGCATTATTCCTTATGGGAACAAATTCATTCGGTAACAGCACTAAAACAGCCTTCTGGAACGAAATATTAGTTAACTATATAAATACAAAACAGTGTCATGTTGGGGTTCAAAGTTGTGCCTTGCACTGTTTAATAGTTCTACAATTAGAATGATATTTGTGGAAAATGAGGAAAATATAAAGCTGATTCACTGTCTGTATATATTTGAAAGAAGCTTATGAGAGTTAAAATAGAAAAAAGTTAGGGAAGGGTTGCGCTGTATGACTCTTGTAGGTTTAGTGCTTCTTTTTCGTTATAATAATAATAGGGAAGGGTTTGAGAGTATAATGATAAAAGAGCAAAAACTTTCACTAAATATTGTAGGACCTAGGAGACCCCAGTAGTGGTGTGGCCAGTTGGTTTGCCCTTGAAGCTTAAGTAACATTAGATTGTATGTTTGCACATTGGTTTTCACATTTGGGAAGGAGGAGGAGGAGGGCTTTTAACTTTTGTGGGAGAGGATAGAGGGGATATGATTAATGGCAATGCTTGTAAAAACTGATGACTGGAGTATGAGACAGCAGTTGCTCTAGAGATTGGTGGAAATGACTTAAGGAACTTAAAGGCAAATACAGATAAAAGAGATAAGCAGTAATATTTGATTAAAGGAACCAGTGTAAAGAAAATGGATAGATGAAGAGCTTGAATAGAGTACATCATTCAAAGTATAGCATGTATATGCAGTAACTTTTGCCAAGATTGCAGGATGAATGTGGGATACCCAAAAAATCTTCAAGATAGATAACTGGCAGGAGTATTGACAAGGGCAGAAATAAGTTTGAAAGTGCAGCTAAGCATGTTGGAAGGCATAATCTGCTTACTGTAATGTATGGGTTTATAATACCAGAATAATATGACTAAGAGGGTATGGAGAGGTAGGGGTCATCCCAGGAAGAGCTAGAGGGTGGGGTAAAGGAAGTTTTGTGTTAGGGGATTGACCGTTCTGCAGTCTTGTTTGAGTTCATTAGATCAGAGTGGTGGCAAGTAATTTTTATGGCTTGATATGCTGTTGGAGTGTGAGCAAAATAACAAAATAACAGACTTGAGTCCTGGAGGTGGAAGATAGTGCCTATGCTTTGAAGGAGAGGTGAGGATGTTGAAGTTCAGAGGAGAATCTGAACTGTGATTTCAGCACACCTCTGGCAGGACAACAGTTGAAAGAAAGATGGTGAATGTGTTTTCTCCCTTTTTTGGGTCACCCTATCTTGGGAAGAGATGGCCTGTGTGTTGCAAAAATGGAATAAAGGTAATGGTAGATATAATAATGATTATAGTACCTAAGAGGATTGGACAGGCAGAGAGAATGTACAGTTGAATGTTTACAAAGTACACGTGAGTTTGAGTATAGTAAGTGACAGAAATCAAAGAGGGAATGTAAAAACTACTGGAAATAATAGGGTGTAAGATTGTAGGTTAAAAAGAGTACTGTACTGTACAGTATTATTATGGAAAAATCTTTTTACATGCCATTTAGAACTTCCTCTATTATTTCATATTTGACACCACTTGGCTACATCAACTGAGATTTCCCATCCATTCTACTAATGATCTTACCTTAACACTTGACTCCATCTGTTGTCTCTCTAACCTACAGATAATTTAAAAGTACGTATTTGCCATGATTCCCAAAATTATGGTTTAAAAGCATCTCTTGATCATTGATTCAAAATCTATGTAGACTGAGCTTTTATGTTAAAAATGTGTTAATACTATACATGTGTATCTAATGTAAATTACTATTTATAAATTCTCATCAATATTCAACTTTATGCACTGAATATCATCACTATACAGCAGAACCTCTGTTTACGAGTGCCCGACCATGTGAGTTTTTCAAGATACAAGCCTTTGCCTGGTCATTTTTTGCTCCTGGATATGAGCCAAAATTCTGGTTGCAAGTTTCTCCCTCAAGGGAGGTTCCTTGATGCTGGTGAGGGGCTCTTGATCTAGAGAATTGGATCTGTGATCCAGTTCCCTAAATTAATAATAATAATAATAATAATAATAATAATAATAATGAGTGAGTTTCAGAACATCGCCACTAGGTGGCACAGCCAATGCCACAATATCAGCTGAGCTGTGCAATGTGTTTGTCGTTGTGGAAGCATTTCTCGTGTTATTATTGCCAAATTTCTTTTTTCTAACCATGGGTCCTAAGAAAGTAAGTGCAAAGGACAGTGCTGAGAAGAAAAAGATGATGATGTCCATGGAAATACAGCATGAAAACATAGATAAACAAGCAAGGGGGTGGCAGTAGGAGCTAGTAGCAAGTAGCCAGCATACGTACACTTTACAAAACTATGTACTTTATTTCTTTACATTCTCTATTATGTTTTTATACAATATTTCTTATTTATGAAACTAGTGCAGTTAGCCTCACAAACACTCTGTTTTCTCTTATAATAAAAGCATGGGAAGATATACTCAGAGCTGGAGAGGGACTGGATGCCGCTGCCACCACTCACCATATTATGGCCTATTTTATTCATGCTAGAGTATATATCATGTTTCTATGTTAATTATATTGTTCATTATGTCATATTAGATGAACTGTGATAGATAAATAACCTGTAGAGTTGATATTAGTGTCGTATTGAAGTATTTTTGTCCTGCCTCTCGAGAGCAAGAATTCTGCTGGAAAGGATTAATGGCATTTTAGTTAGTTTAAATGAGGAAAATTGACTCAGCATGTGAGCAGATTGGGTTACGAGCTAGGTCACGGAATGGATTAAACTCGTAAGCAGAGGTTCCACTGTACTTCCATTTACAATTAAATTTACAATCAACATTAAACAGTACTGTACTTTATTATACTTGTTCCTTCTTCGTATTTGATACTGTCACTTTAAATATTTAATAGTTATCTCCTGATACCCAAACTGTATTGACTTGAAAATCCCAATAAGCTCCCATCAGCTGTATTAGAATTAAGTAGTACTACTCCATTAAGTTCTAGTTTTAACCTGCCTGAAAGTCCTTGCATAACCTTATGCTTTTCAAAAAATGCACAACGGTTTCACAGTATGTACCTTGAAAGGTACAAAGACTCGGGTCCAGTGTCATTACACATTATTCTGTGGCCTCATCAGGTGGACTGAGCAGAGAGAAAAGTGTGTCTAAAGCATATCTACTTATTCCAACTGAAGACACCATGTGGTGTGGTGCAACAATACCAGGTCCAAGTCTTTGTTTATAAACATCTTCATATTTGTCATATCGTTTTGGGAGTGTTATATATTATATACCTTGCAGGTTCAATCAGCAGTATCAGGGTCTTCGTTTTGGAGCATATGTGTTCGGCCCAGTGGTAATGCGAATGTATCATTACCTAAACCAGCCTGATGCAGCTTTAGCAGTAAGTATTTAATAACAAAAATTCATTGCATTTTATCAGTTAAATGTGGGAATAGATGGATAACTAAAGTGTAATGAACACTTGTCAATGCTCAGTAATAACCCACATGGAGACAGACACTCAGAAGATTAATTGGTCTATATATCAATCCCCTTCTGGGATCCTCTTCAGCAGAGGATCCCAAATGGGGATTGAAATACGTATACAGATCAGTTAATTTTCTGATTAATTGATCTGTATACAGTGGAACCTCTACTTGCAAGCGTATCCACGTGCGAGTTTTTCAAAATACAAGCAGTCGATGGGTCCATTTTTTGCTTCCATACACGAGCAAAATTTCCATAAGCGAGCAGACGCTGGTGAGGGGCTCTAGCTCTTGATCTAGGGAATTGTATCTCATTTGTTTGTTGGACTATCTTATTGAAACTTGGACAGTGTATGATGGAAAGATGCTTCTTAACATAATAATAATAATAATAATCATATGTATAATAATAATACTTATAAAAATAATAGTATAATAATATAATACAAGAATAATGATAATAATAATAATAATAATAATAATAATAATATACATAATAATAATACATATATAATAATACATGTAATTATAATGATAGACGACTTCAAAAGGCCGTCACCAGATGGCAGTGTTTACCACAAAGAGGGAGCGGTTGTGGCCGCCTCCACCTGTTACATAATGACATATTTTATGCATTCTGGAGTATATATCAGGTTTCTATGTTATTTATATTGTTTATTATTTCATATTAGATGAACTGTGATAGATAAATAAACCGTAGAGTTGATGATAGCGAAATATTCAAGGAGTATTTTGTCCTGTCTCCAGACAAACTCTCGTCGGTTGCCGCCGCTGCCATATATATAATGACATATTTTATTCATTCTAGAGTATATATCAGGTTTCTGTGTTATTTATATTGTTTGTTATGTCATATTAGATGAACTGTGATAGATAAATAAGCCGTATAGGTGATATTAGCGAAATTATTCAAGAAGTATTTTGTTCGGTCTCCAGACAAACTCTCGTCCACCACCGACACCGCCTGTACCACTACATGAATTACATATTTTATTCATTTTAGAATAGATATCAGGTTTCTGTGTTATTTATAGTGTTTATTATGTCATATTAGATGAAGTGAGATAGATAAATAAGCCCTAGAGTTGATATTAGTGAAATTATTGAAGTACAGAATTCCACTGGAACAGATTAATTTAATTTCAGTTAATTTAAATAAGGAAAATTGACTCTGCAAACGAGCAAATCCAGTTGCAAGCAAAGTCATGGAACGGATTAAACTCGCAAGTAGAGGTTCCACTGTATTTTGATCATCTTTTGGGATCCTCTGCTGAAGAGGATCTCAGAAGGGGATTGGTATATACAGACCAATTAATATTTCGAGTTTATATCTGCATGTGGGTTATTATTGAGCATAGATATATATTATGTGTACCAAAAAGCCTGTGGATTATTCATTAATTATCTTTCAGAAGAAAAAGTCTCAGATGCATCAGCTGCATGCTGTCATTTGTTTTGTGTTGTAGCAGTTTTATTCTATACAAATCATTCTTGTTCACTAATACAGTGGACCCCCGGTTAACGATATTTTTTCACTCCAGAAGTATGTTCAGGTGCCAGTACTGACTGAATTTGTTCCCATAAGGAATATTGTGAAGTAGATTAGTCCATTTCAGACCCCCAAACATACACGTACAAGCGCACTTAAATAAATACACTTACATAATTGGTCGCATTCGGAGGTAATCGTTATGCGGGGGTCCACTGTACAAGTAAGCCCCACTTTACAGTGTTTTGCAAATGCAGTAGTTTTCAGTTTTACCCATTCTTCATTTATTCAGAATAAAATATTCACCACTCACTATAAGCTAAGGATGAAAATATTTTAAAGTTTTGTGTGTACTGTACAGTGGAACCTCAAATATCGAACTTTCTTCGGTCCAGAAGGCTGTTCAGGTGCCGCTACTCAACGAATTTATTCCCATAAGGAATAATGTAAATTAGATTAGTCCATTTCAGACCCTCAAAAATACACTTATAAAAGTACTTACAAATATACACTTACATAATTGATTGAGTTGGGAGCAGTTCGATTTTTGAGGTTCCACTGTATATGCATTTTCTAGGCCTAGCTCAATTGCTCACTGAATATATGAGAGCATAAAAATGTTTTTAGGCTTTTACATCCATTTGACAGAAAAAGGCTTTTTTTTTTTCACTTTACAGTAATTTTTGCTTTGCAGCAGTAGCATGGAACCTAACCCGCTGTATGAGTGGGGCCCGCCTGAACTTAAATTAGGCTTTCATTGTTTTGACAATTATATACGTATGCTATGTTCCATTTCTGTCAAATGTTGTACACAATCATTGTGGTTTGTAAAGTGTATAAAGGCTCCTATTATGCAGTAATAATATTAATAGTAATAATGATATTATTTGAGCATACATACAGAGGTACAAAAAAATACAGGTAAGAGCAGCATGCCAAAGCCACTTGTATGCATAGCATTATGGGCTGGCTTAAAATTAACTTAAGATTAACTAAGCAATGATGTAATCAGTGATAAAACATTATTGTAAACAGATAACAATAAAGCACAAATGAGTATTACAAAGACAGGTCATATGGTTGCATGCATTGCTGTACATTCAGTAGAATGGAGTATTCTGTTAGGTAGTGTATTTAAAAAAAAACAAAGTTAGATTGGGTCTTAGGTTTAACATTTATGTGATATAATTGTGAGAAACATTTAAGATATACAATTTATAAGGTTCAGTTATTCAGTATTTATTTGGTTTTGGGTGAGTAAGTGATCTTTGAGAAGAGACTTGAATTTATAAACAGGTAGTGTTTCTTTTATATTTACAGGTAATGAATTCCAGATTTTAGGGCCTTTTATGAGCATTGAGTTTTTGCATAGCGTGAGATGGACACGAGGAACATCAAAGAGTGATCTGTGCCTTGTGTTATGGTCATGTGTTCTGTTGAGGTTGGCAAGGAGATGTTTGAGGGGAGGGTTAATATCAGAGTTAAGTGTTCTATGTATGTAATAGGTGCAGTAATAAGTATGGATGTTTTGTATGGTGAGTAGGTTTAGTGTTTTGAATATTGGTGGAGTGTGCTGCCTGTAGTGGGAATTTGTTATCATTCTGACTGCAGCCTTTTGTTGGGTAATTAGTGGTCTGAGATGGTTAATTGTTGTTGAGCCCCATGCACAAATTCCATAGGTGAGATAGGGGTAAATAAGAGAGTGATATAGGGCCATAGTACCGTATCTTCGATAGTATGCCTACGGTCTTGGAAATTTTCTTAGAAATTTGTTGTATGTGTGTATGAAATTTAAGTCTATTATCAAGGTGGATTCCTAAGAATTTTCCCTCTGTTAGCTTTGTGATAGGTGATCCGTTTATCATTATGTTAAGAGGGACATCTGTGGCTCTGTTACCAAACTGAATGAAGTAGGTTTTGTCAATGTTTAGTGTAAGTTTGTTAGTCCTCATCCAGGTAGATATTTTTTGTAATTCGGTATTTACAGTATTGGCTAGCGTGACTGGGCTCGGGCGAGAGAAGACGTATGTAGTGTCATCTGCAAATAGTGTGGGTTTGAGTAATTGCGAAGCATTTGGTAGGTCATTTATATATAGGAGAAAGAGAAGAGGGCCAAGGACACTTCCCTGTGGGACACCAACTGTAATTGGTTGTGCGGAAGAGTTTGCTCCATTTGCGTACACATATTGGCTTCTGTTGCTGAGGTATGACTTGAGGTAATTGAGGGAGTGCCCTCTTATACCATAGTGTGACAATTTTATGTGGAGCAAGTCATGGTCAACTGTATCAAAAGCTTTACATAAGTCAATGAAGATTCCCAGTGGGACTTCTTTTTTCTCTATTGCAGTGTATATATGTTCTAGCATGTGTATAATAGCATCATTAGTATTTTTATTAGGCCTGAATCCAAATTGGCAGGGGTTGAGTATGTTTTGGGAGATGAGGTAGGAGTAGATTCGTTTATGAATTAATTTTTCGAAGATTTTTGAGAGAGGGTGTAAGTTGGATATTGGCCTATAGTTATTCAACTCTGTTTGGTCTCCTCCTTTATGGATCAGGGTGACCCTTGCTATTTTGAGAACTGTAGGGAAGGTGGAGGATTCAATGGATTTGTTAAAGAGTGTTGCAATGATTGGTGATAGCACTTGTATGGGCCAGCAGGCCTCCTGCAGTGTTCCTCCTTTCTTATGTTCTTATAAAGGGTGTTAAGGTATTTAAATCTCCTGCCTTGTTTTTTAGTGCGTTGATAATAAGGGAGACTTCGTATGGGTTAGTCGGAGCTAGGAACAGTGTGTTCGGGTAGTTGCCAGTGAGGTAGTCATTTGGTGGGGTATCTGAGCTTGGGATTTTATTGGCAAGGTTTTGTCCTATAGTGGAGAAGAAATCATTGAGTCTGTTTGCTGTTTCTGTTGGTGGGAGTTGGGGTTCATCTGATTTTGCTAATTTTATTTTGCTATTTCGTGATATCTTTTCTGTTCCTAGAATTTCTGATAGGGTTTTCCAGGTTTTTTTTATTTTTATTATTATTATTTTATTATCACACTGGCCGATTCCCACCTCGTAAGTTGGATAATCTGTTCTTATAATACAATTTTTTTGCCCTTCTTATCAGGCTGGTTAGGATTGACGAGTAACGTTTTGTTTGGTCTCTGGTTATGTGACCCATTCTGTACTGTTTTTCATATCGGTGTTTTGTATTTATGGATTTGAGAATGCTGGGTGTTAGCCAGGGACTGTTCAGTCTCTTAGCTGTCATCTGTTTAGTTTTTTTAGGGCAGTGCTTGTTATAGAGGTATTGGGTCTTTTTTAGAAAATTATTAATACATTCGTCAATATCTGTATAGATTTCTAGCTCAGTGTGCCAGTCAATGTTTGTTACTGCTGTTGCGAAGTTATTAATGGCTGCCTCATTGTGAAGTCTGAAGGTGACTTTAGTAGTGTCTTGGGGTAATTTACCAAGAGTTGTTATGAGGAAAGTAGGGTAGTGGTCTGTGGTATTATCTGTAATTATGCCTGATTTTAAAGGGGGATATTGTGTTGGTCCAGATGTGGTCAAGTAGGGAAACACCAGTCTCCGTAACTCTTGTAGGTTTTGTTACTGTTGGTAGCAACATGCAGTTACTCATTGTGTTTGTGAATTCAGTAACGTGTGGGTCCTGGTCTTGCAGGAGATTTATATTGAAGTCACCTGAGAATAGTAAATGATCTTTGTTCATGCGTGCATCAGTTATCATACTTCCTAGGTTTTGACTAAATTGGCTAATGTTTGACTGTAGAACTCTGTAGATGTTTATCAATGTGAGAGGTTTTTGTAGGTATATTTGGATTTGAATTTAGCTATTATATATTCCCCATGTTCATCCCTTGTGCAAGTATTAGTGATACATTCTAGTTGGTCTGAGTAGTATATAGCTGTGCCACCCCCTTGTTGGTCTGGCCTACAGTTGTGTATGGCTGTGTAACCAGGAATGGCATAGACATCTGTAGTATCAGGCTTTAGCCAGGTTTCAGTTAGTGTAATGATGGACATACTGGCATGCAAGGAATTTAGTAATGCTATGAGGTCATCGTAATGCTTGCTTAAAGATCTGATATTGTAGTTAAAGACAGTTATGTTGTTGTTGGCTCTGAGAAGTGCCTTTGATTGTTCTGCTGTGTAGTAATTACATTAACTGTTTGATTCATTTAAGTCATTAAATAAGAGGTTGGTATCAGGATCAATGCTTGTAATCATAAGATTTGTAGTGAATCTATAGTTAGAATTAAGTATAAAACAAAGTAAATAGTCTAAAGCTAAAAAATAGCACCTGAATTATTTAACAAATGTAAAAATAATGAGCTAAGGTAGTTTTTTTTTTAAAGCTAAAATAAAGGAGACAATATAAAAGGGACTAATATGATAGTAGGTAGTACTTTAAAGGTAATTCTTTAAAGTTAGAATTAGGGAAAACAATATAAAAGGGACTAATATAAGTTGTGGTGAACAATAAAGTGGTAATCAAATAAATGAGCTTTGGAATATAATGGCAAAATTGTGAACTTATTACACTTAAGCAGCTGAGTATAGCACCTTGATTATTTTAACAATTGTGAATATATGAACTAGGGTAGTTATATAAAGCTAAAATAAAGGAGAAAATATATAAGGGACTAAAAATTAAGTAATGGTAAACAAAGTTAAATGGACAGATTAATACAGCTACAATGGGCCTGGAACACATCTGTAACATAAAGTAAGATAAAAAATTATTTGATGTGTATATATGGACAGCAAGCAACAATAAATAGACTTGCTGATAAGGCAGTCAACAGGAAAACCTACAAAGGAATGTTAAGCAAGTGTTACATTTGATGCAGACTTTGTTCATCTGCTATTAAAATTAAAATCAAGTAACTACATATTGGGAGGTTAGCTTGAGCTGAATCTTAGTGAACCATACTGTTTATTTGTGTGCTTGGTATTAGACTCTTCATGGAGTTCTGTGAGTTGAATTGGTGCTTACAGTAAATTCTTTTCCATAAATTGTATAAACATTTTTTTCAGGCATTAAAGACCAAGGAGTTGGATGGGTTTTTTGATCAGATGATATCATACCACATAGCAATGGACTTGTTATATAAAAGTGAGAAATACGAAGATGTATTGGATGTGTTTGAACTAGTGCAAGAAAAACGAATTGCTGGAGTAAAATACCCCAAGAATTGCTTCACCATTGCTGTAGCCACTTTCTACAAATTGGTAAGTATATATAAAAGGTATTAAAAGCCATTAATGGAGGTTATCGAAAGTTTTAATACAAGTTACATTCATAGTCATGAATGTTTTTCTACATTCATTGGAAGTAAAAATAAATAAAATATTGTTATACATGTATTTTATAAATTTTTTATATTATTATATATTTTTATATTTTTCCCTTATTTGTATTTATTTTTATTTGTTTGTTTATTTGATATAAAATACATATATACATACATTGTTGTGGTACGTAGTACTAATATGGAACCTGCACCAAAATGCACAGCATGCTAGCGGCTTTCTATTGTGTTGAACAATATTTTATTACACGTAAATTACAAAAAGTTTGTTCGAGAAAGCAAGTTAAGAAACTGGAAAATGTGCAGAGGTGTGCAACAAAGCTTGTTCCTGAGGTAAGGGGCATGAGCTACTAGAATAGGCTAATGGAATTGGACATAATGGCATCGGGGGACAGAAGAACAAGGGGGCATGTTATTAAATAAATGAACAAAAAGGCACAGTACCATGACTGGAACGATACACAAATAACCCGCACATAGAAGAGAGGAGCTTACGACAATATTTCGGTCTGACTTGGACCATTTACAAAGTCACACCAATAACAACAATAATACTCGGGAATTGATAAGATGGACAGGAATAAACTGTTTGAGAAGTGAGAAATGCAACTTGAAAACATCTTTGAAAGTTGAAGGCACCAATGAGCCACAGGGATTTTAGGAAGTATTTCTTCAGTCTCAGAGTAGGCAGGAAGAGGAATGATCACTGGTGGAGGTAGGCTCCATACATAGTTTTAAGAGCAGGTACAAGAGGGTCCACGAGGCTAAGAGGGAGTGAATCTGAAAAATAGCAAGTTAAGAGGCAGGAACAGGATCTAACAATTGACCCCTGCAACTGCAAACAGGTGAGTATAATGCAGTGAATCATTGATTTCATTTGATGACAACCAATTTGCTACTGATTAATTCAAGTACTGTATGCTGATTTTAAATCTAAAATCAGAATTAAGCAAATAGGTAAGGAATTTTAGCCACAGAACACATTTGCAAGAATTGAACAGCATGCACTTGCATCAGTTGTGTAGTGTGCTTGATATTTTAATTATGCTTTAAAAATAATTACTTTTTTGAAAAAATAATTACTTATTTTTTCAAGATGCTCAAAATACCTATATATTTTGAATGCCATTGATGAGCTGGTGACAGTTGAACAGCATGCACATTCATTATTTTTGCAACATACTTGATTTTTTAATAAGCTGTACTTGAAAAAAAAAATACACTTTTCTGTAACAATTAATTCTGACGTACTGAGTAAATTATGACTCAAATTTCAGGTTAGCATACGAGTTAATAAAAGATGTATTTACACACCTCAGCAGCAGACATGTTCTTTTTTTTTTTTCAACCATACCAACTGAACACATCATTTTTTTTATGGTCCCCTTTTGTTTCATATTGCATTTTAACATTATCTATTTAGGTAGTGTATTAAACAAGACTACCAGAGAGTATTAAGTACCAAATGACCAATCACCAGATAATCTATAATCTTTTCTTTCAACAAACTGGCCGTATCCCACCAAGGCAGGGTGGCCCAAAAAGAAAAAGAAAAGTTTCTCTCTAAATTTAGTAATTTATACAGGAGACAGGGCTCAACATGGCCGACACGGCAGGTTGTGTAGCGGGCTAGCTGCGGGATTTTCAAGGATAGCTCCTGGTCAAAGAGGCTGACCAGGTCCCTACTTAACAGAACTCAGTGTGAATGCTTGGAGAAGATACCAGAGCAGCGAACGGACATCCCAGTGCATCGTTTCAGCGTAAATAGTTGAAGTGTTGTGCAGTTTCAGAGGATTTGGTGTTGTTGAGTCAGGACCAGTCAGCGCCTCCCCCCCTCTCCGCTGGGGGGAGGGGGAGGGCGTATGTAGTAAACAGTGACCCTTTCATAACGCCTCAACACCTGCGCGTCTCCCCCGCCTCACCCACCCAACTCCCAGCGCCACCCCATCAGTAGAGGGTACTTCTCCCCTAACCCACGATGTCAGCGATGGCACTGCAGGGAGTGCCGGGCTCACAGGAACTTCCACTACAGGGACAGCATCGTGGAGTTCGACCGCGAGGCAGCTGTCAGGTGTGCCACAGGCAGTGTGTACTCAGTTCCTCAAGCTTCAACATCCGTGCACACGAGGGCCTGGGATCTTCAATCAACTTGGCGTCCACCAGGACGCTGACATGTCCCTAGGGGAGCTCTTCATCGGGCTGCTAACGGAGTCACTGGCTTCTTGGACCTCTTGGGGAGGGTCGATGGTGCTCGTGCAAGCAGCAGATCCCAGGGCAACTTGCTGCTGTTTGCAATGGCTGTCTACCGAGGAGAGACAGGCACCTAGCAACATCTGTTGTTGGGGCAATGGATGAATTCCCTGCTATGTTTGTTTACTGCTCATTACTCTGTAATTTGTCTATGATTGTAATCATGTGATAACGTGTTTATCATTCATTACCTTTGAAACTTGTCATGATTGTGACCAGCTCTACCTGGAGCTCATTACCTTTGTAAATTCTCATGATTAATGTGTTTATGATTCATTACCTTTGCAATTATTCATGAGTGTGACCAGCTCTACCTGGAGCTCATTACCTTTGTAACTTGGTCATGATTATGACCAGATCTAGTTCATTACCTTTGTAACTTGCTCAGCTATCAAAACTTTGGAGTCCAGTCCCTGGACCAATTATGTACCTCTGTAATCTTTTGACTACCGCCCACAGGATGGGTATGGGGTGCATAATAAACATATTAAACTAACTAACTAACCCCTTGCTACTGGCATTTTAGTCGCCTCTTACAACATGCATAACTTATGGAGGAATAATTCTGTTCCACTTCCCTATGGAGATAAGACGAAATAAACAAGAACAAGAACTAGTAAGAAAATAGAAGAAAACCCAGAGGGGTGTGTGTATATATATATATGCTTGTACATGTATGTGTAGTGTGACCTAAGTGCAAGTAGAAGTAGCAAGACGTACCTGAAACCTTGCATGTTTATGAGACAGAAAAATGGACACCAGCAATCCTACCATCATGTAAAACAATTACACGCTTCCGTTTTACACTCACTTGGCAGGACGGTGGTACCTCCCTGGGCGGATGCTGTCTACCAACCTACTACCTAGAATAATCTATAATCTACTATATTAATATTAATTGATAAGGTTTTAACACTGCTCAGCTTTTATTAGTTTAATGCTATACAGGATACTCAAAAAAAAAATTCCAACTTATGGGTAATGGTTATATTATTGTAACCTATTGATTTTCCTTCTGTTTTATCCATTATTAAGTACATGAATGGTGTTTACATTACAGAATTTCATTTCTTTTTCTGTTTTTTTTTTTAAGAATACAGCAAATTTAAATCACCCTCATACACTGGATGAGCTGCAGATTAGCATTATCATACTGTAGAAAGCATATCAAAAAAGATATTAAAACATTGTATGTTCAAAAACATGCATACATTGTCATGTACACTTATGTGAAACCCTTGATGACCAACACATTCAGCAACTTTTATAATTTACTAATAAAGAGCATGTATTCTCCTTTTTTTTTTTAACAAATCGGCAGTCTCCCACCGAGGCAGGGTGACCCAAAAAGAAAGAAAATCCCCAAAAAGAAAATACTTTCATTATCATTCAATACTTTCACCTCACTCACACATAATAACTATTTTTGCAGAGGTGCCCAGAATACAACAGTTTAGAAGCATATACATATAAAGATACGCAACAGTCTGTAGTACTATAAATCAATTTAATTTTGTGTTAAATTTCTTGGAACTAGAAGTATCAATAGCATCAAAGCATGTTTCCTGAAGGTACAAACACAGCTTGACCAAAAAAGTCTTGACACATCTTTTTTTATATTGCTAAAAATTCAGTAAGAAATCATAAATAGTTTTCTCTTTACAGAATACACAAGATAGCTTGATGAAGGTGCTGAACCTGTTTGATAGTGCTGAGGAATATGGCTTATTTATCAACCGCCGCATCATCATGTTTGCAGCAGCACTCGCCCTGAAACAAAACCAGCCTCATATTGCTTTGGAACTGTTGTTGAGAGCAGATTCTGTTACTCACATTTCAATTTGCTCTATGAAAGTAAGTTTTTTTTGTTGTTTCTGTAATTGTACAGGAGGGCCCTGCTGTACAGCGCTTCGCTTTACTGCATTTTGCTAATACAACAGTTTTCAATTACAGTGGACCCCCGCCTTACGAACGCATTGCGTTACGTTAAATCCGCCATACGAAGCATTTGAAGGCAAAAATTTTGCCTCGCCTCACGATAAAAAACTCGCCTTACGTGATTCGTCTGGGACGCGTCCCACATGTGGCCTCAGCGCCAGTGTTTACAAGCCAGCCAGTGCAGTCGCATCTACGCATAAATTCGGTACATTTCACATTATCCCAGTATTTTTAGTGCTTGTAACTGCAAAATAAGTCACCATGGATCCCAAGAAAGCTTCTAGTGCCATCCCTGTGGTAAAAAGGGCGAGAATTAGTATGAAATTGAAAAAAGAGTTTAAGGAAATGTGTGCAAAGTGGGCTGACCTGCAAACCTTTATGGGTGAAAATCACCCTGACACAGCTACTGCAAGCCATGTTGGCAACCTATACAATGACAATGTTATGGCCCATTTTAGGAAAGTCTTAAAGGAACGGGAGGTACAGAGCTCTATGGACAGATTTGTTGTGCGACAGAGGCCCAGTGACTCTCAAGCTGGTCCTAGTGGCATTAAAAGAAGAAGGGAAGTAACCCTGGAAAAGGACTTGCTACCTCAAGTCCTAATGGAAGGGAATTCCCCTTCTAACCAATAACTTCCACACTCTCTCCTCCTCCCATCCCATCAATCATCACCAGGTCTTCAATAAAGGTAAGTGTCATGTATTCTATTCTTAGTAGAGTAGTAATTGTGCATGTCTTCTTCAGTTTGTGTGTATTAAAACTAATATTTCATGTGGTAAAAAAAAAAAAATTTTCATACTTTGGGGTGTCAGGAACGAATTAATTTGATTTCCATTATTTCTTATGGGGAAAATTAATTCGGCTAACGATAATTTCGGCTTACGATGAGCTCTCGGGTATGGATTAATATCGTAAGGCGGGGGTCCACTGTATACACAATATCTTCATTTATTAGATTTCCTACAATATATTCACCACTTACTATAAGCTAAGGATGAAAATATTTTAAGGGAGGGCCCTGCTCCACAGCACTTCGCTTTACGGCATTTTGCTAATACATGTGTACAACAGTTTTCAATTATACACAATATCTTCATTTATTCTAGGTACGTAGTAGGTTGGTAGACAGCAACTGCCCAGGGAGGTACTACCGTCCTGCCAAGGAAGTGTAAAACGAAAGCCTGTAATTGTTTTACATGATGGTAGGATTGCTGGTGTCCTTTTTTCTGTCTCATAAACATGCAAGATTTCAGGTACGTCTTGCTACTTCTACTTACATTTAGGTCACACTACACATACATGTACAAGCATATATATACACACACACCCCTCTGGGTTTTCTGCTATTTTCTTTCTAGTTCTTGTTCTTGTTTATTTCCTCTTATCTCCATGGGGAAGTGGAACAGAATTCTTCCTCCGTAAGCCATGCATGTTGTGAGAGGCGACTAAAATGCCGGGAGCAAGGGGCTAGTAACCCTTTCTCCCATATAAATTACTAAATTTGAAAAGAGAAACTTTCGTTTTTCTTTTCTTTTTGGGCCACCCTGCCTCAGTGGGATATGGCCGGTTTGTTGAAAAAAAAAAAATCTTCATTTATTGGATTTCCTACAATATATTCACCACTTACTATAAGCTAAGGATGAAAATATTTTAAGGGAAGTAATGTGTGTACTGTACATGATAGTATAAACTCGTTATCAGGCTTTTATATGCATTTGAAAGTGAAAAAGGGCTATGATTCACTTTACAGCAGTAGCCTGGAACCTAAACTGATGTATAAGCAGGGCCCTGCTATATCTGTACTTCGTGGATTTTGACTGTATATTTAATGCTTCCCCATCCTAAGGGGTCATCATGTGACAGAGTTCTTTGTCAGGAGATACTTTCCTGTTTCCTGACATATCAAACCCCATCTAAATATGGTGTATAATCAAGACTTTTTTTTTCCCCTCTTAAACTTTTCAATTATAAGTGTCTACTTCTTTTGCTGTGAAGTACTGTACCCCTATATTTTCCTCTTGTACAATATACCTCTGAAGCAAACCATCAGGCATTTGCTCAACATATCTAAACCACAATGGATTATTTCTTTATTCCCACTCTGCAGTCCCACACTTTGCATCTTCAGCCATTTCTACAAACTCATATTTTGCATACATATGCCATTCCACTTATTTTCCCCATATGTATTTCTTAGTTCATTTTAACCCTTTGACTGTCGCGGCCGTATATATACGTTTGTGAGGTACCGTGTTTGACGTATATATACTCATAAATTCTAGCGGCTTCAAATCAGGCAGGAGAAAGCTAGTAGGCCCACATGTGAGAGAATGGGTCTGTGTGGTCAGTGTGCACCACATAAAAAAAATCCTGGAGCACGCAGTGCATAATGAGAAAAAAAAAACTCCGACCGTTTTTTTTAATTAAAATGCCGACTTTGTGGTCTATTTTCGTATAGTATTTGTGGTTGTATTCTCGTTTTCATGGTCTCATTTGATAGAATGGAAACTATATTATAGAAATGGAGGTGATTTTGATTAATTTTACTATAAAAAGAACCTGGAAATGGAGCACAAAGTACAGGAAATGTTTGATTTTTGCCGATGTTCAAAAGTAAACAAATGATGTCATTGTCCAATAAATGTCCAAATAGCCATTCTACATACGCAGTCATGAATGGGTTGATGTAATTTTTACAATTATTACAGTATTGCAGTAGTCTGCATAACAGTAAATCTTCTATTTTTTGTTTGAATAAAATTTCAAAATAAAAAGCAAGAGTAATATCACAGGGACCTGGAGACATGACTGATGAACAAAGAAAATCTTATTTTAGAGCCAGGAATGTCTGCATTGTTCATTCTGGACCTTATTTTGAAATTGTCGTATTTTTTAATTTTCGTGAAATTGGCCAAATTGCAAATTTCTGACCATGTTATTGGGTAGTTGAAATCGGTAAATGGGCAGTTTCTTGTGCTCAATCGATACAAAAAATAGAGTTCTGAAGAAATAGTTATGAGTTTGGTTGACTGGAATAACGGAATTAGCCGAAAATAGGGCTCAAAGTGGGCGAAATTGCCGATTTTTAAATATCGCCGAAGTCGCTAACTTCGCGAGAGCGTAATTCCGTCAGTTTTCCATCAAATTTCGTTTTTTTGGTGTCTTTACAATCGGGAAAAGATTCTCTATCATTTCATAAGAAAAAATAATTTTTTTTTTTTTTTAATATTTTGCGACACCAGGAGCAACTTCAGGATTGGGCCCTTCGACAGTCAAAGGGTTAAAAACTACTGCCTGCTATTGTTATATCTCAGTTATAAACTTTTCCACTTTATCTATATTTTTATCTATTAATATATGTCCTTGAAGAGAGGTTCCTGGAGGCAGTGAGGATGTTATGTTTGGAAGCAATGTATGTGTTGTGGGTATTATGCAGAGAATTTGGAGTGCAGACATTAGAAGATGGTGTGGTTACCAAAAATATAATTCAGAGGGCTGAAGAGGAGTTAAGGTAGTTTGGGAATTTAGAGAGGATGGAACTGAATAAGGTGACTAAGAGGGTACTGTATATAAATCTTTGGTGGGAGGAAGGAGGGGTAAGAGTCATCCTAGGAAAGGATAAAAGTAGAAGGTAAAGGAAGTTTGAATGCTAGGAACTGGAAAACCCAACAGATTTGTGTAAGCATGTTAGATCTGAGTGGAGGATAGTGGTTTTCATGATTTGATGTTCTGTTGGAGCATGAGTACGGCAACATTTATGAAGGGTTTCGAGGAAACTGGTTAGCCAGACTTGTAATACCCTCACAGGTGCCTGCACCTGTGAGGATATTACAGTTCGGATAATCGTATGACCTGTGATGTCAGCAAGCTTCTGGCAAGGCAGCAATTGATAGAGTGACAATGACTATTAATTTTTTGGAGGGGCAATTCGCTCCACCTCAATGGGAGATGGCTAGTGTTAAAAAAATAAGTGTTATTGACAGCATTTTTTTCAATTTCCTATAAATTGAAAGCTCCTGATTAGCAATTCACTGGCTCCTATGTGTGTGTGTCTTTAAATATAAAACCCTCTATTATCTGAGCTGGTACCCTGCTTTTTTGTTGCTTCTCAAAGTGTCCTGTAGTTTAGTTGATAGTATGCTCAACTCAAACATTGAGGTCCATGGTTCGATCCCTGGTACAGGTGGAAACATTGGGTGTGTTTCCTTAAGACACTTGCTGTCCCTGCTCACCTAGCAGTAAATAGGTACCTGCATGTTAGCTTACTGGTGTGGGTCACATCCTGGGGACAAAATTGATCTAATTTACCTGAAATGCTCTGCATAACCAGGGGCTTTTTATATAGCATGTCATTGATGTCAACTAGGTCTGTATAAGCTGTATCATGTACTTGTAGAAATAAATATTATTATTATGCATCCCAGTTTGACTAGTGTTTGTTGACATGTTAACCAGAGAGCCTCAGCCATTTTTGCATACATTTTAATGTAATTATGAGTAAATTGTGATGAGAATCTTAATTCTACATCTGTTTTGCTTGCTGGTGATTGTGATGAGAAATTTCATTATTAAAGGTGTTTAATTATGTCAAGTGGAGACAGTGAAGCAGGTTTTAGGAAATCCATTAATTTTCTGTATAGCAGAAAATTATGTAGATGTGTTGAAAAAAGTAGATCTTGGTGCAAGCATTTCTGCAGCTTACCAAAAAACATTATTTTATATACACAACTACTAGCAGTTGTGTTACAGAAGTGTATCAGAAAGAATAGGTATGAAGACTGTCAAATACAAGATTAGGTTTTGGGCCCACCAATTTGGATTCAATAGAGCTATGACTATACTTGTACCTATATTCATGGTTATACTGTACTTACTTCTGAAAGTTCATTTCCTAAAATACTTTTTTATCCATATGTTTCTCTTTAGATGCTTGATTTTTGATACTTTTTTAAATTGTTTTTCTGTAGGTAATTGCTTTGTGTGAGCTTGACCGGATTGAGGATGCACTTCCTCTCTTGCGCTCACTGATACAGATAGATCTTCCTGCCACCAGCAGATCATCAGGAGATTTTTACATTGTAGAAGAAGCAGTAAGTTGTGTACTAACTTTGCCACCTTACATCATTCAGTGTCTACTGAATCTTAACCTGGAATGATCTCTCTGTTTTTAATATAGTATTTTGGATTCTGAGATTAAATTATACATAAAAACCAAGCCCTAAACCTACAAGGGTCATACAACCTGAGATTAAATGATTATTATAATCATGGGAGAGCGCTGAACCTGTAGGATTATACAGTGCATGTGGGGGGGGGATGGAAGGTATTGGAACCAGAGCACAGATCCAATTCCATAGATCAAGAGCCCCTCACCACCATCAGGGAACCTGCCTTGAGGGGTTAGATTAAATGAAATGAGGCTTTGAAAAATATGTTTTGCATTTTAGATATATAGAGGTAGTAATAATGCATGATTATAATTCAGTAGTATCCCCTTAACAGAGCTTTATTTTGATCCAATTTATTGGACTTCTCCTCCTCCTTGGATCAAACCAAACTGCCTTCTTGGGCTATATGCTATGGTTGTAGTGCTTCCTCCTCAATATATGATAATGCAGTAGTATATAATCAGAATAACAATACAATAGACAAATTAAGAGGGTGAATTAAGATATATGAAGATAGAGATGAAGGGAAAAAAAGAAATTCATTATTTAACCCCTTCAGGGTCCAAGAATTTTCAAAAAAAAAAATTTGTTATTTTTTCTTATGAAATGGTAGAGAATGTTTTTGTGAAGGTAATAAAACAAAAAGTACGAAATTTGATGGAAAATTGACGAAATTATGCTCTCGCGAATTTTGATGTGTCAGCGATATTTACGAATCGGCGATTTTGCCGACTTTGACTCCCATTTTAGGCCAATTACATTATTCCAGTCAACCAAATTCTTAGCTATTTCACTAGTATTACTTCTATTCTATCGATTGAGCACAAGAAATCGCCAAGTCAACTGTTTCAACTACAAATTAAAGTGATCGGAAATTGTTAATTTGGCCAATTTAACACAAAGTTCAAAATATTCCAATTTCAAAATAAGGTCCAGAATAAACAATGTAGGTATTCCTGGAACTAAACTAACATTTCCTCTGTTCATTAGTTACGTTTTGAGGCTTTACAAATAAATTCCATTTTGATTTTTTATTCACATAATGAATTTTTATTCACACCAAAAAATAGAAGATTTACTGTTATGCAATACTGTAATAATGGTATAAATATCATCACCATATTTGTGAATGCATATTAGACCCACCAGCTGGCATGTATTAGACGTGTGAGGTCGTTTGTTTACTCTTGAATATCGGCAAAAATTTAACATTTCTGCTACTTTGAGCTCAGTTTCAAGCCATTTCCAGTGCAAAACCAATCAAAATCATCTCTATTTCTGTAATATGTCTTCCATTCTATCAAATGAGACCAAGAAATCGCAAATAGAACTATAAAAAACATACGAAAAAACACTGCAAAGTCGCTGTTTTAATCGAAAAATCATGATTTCAGTTTTTTCTCTCATTATACACAGCGTGCTGCAGGATCTGTTTTATGTGGTGCACACATACCACATAGATGTATTCTCTCATATCTAGGCCCAAATGTACCACTCACAGTTTATCAGAGTGAGCTGAGCTCATGACGTAGATCTACGGTTTGGACCCTGAACGTAAAGCCGTAGATCTACGGGACGGACCCTCAAAGGGTTAAGGTATTTTACTGTGTTTATGCTGTTTGACCCTTGTGGGTTTAGCACTTAGTTATAATTATAATTATTGTGTACATTACTTAACCAAAGCTTTTCATTTTAAATTATAATTTTCACTTACACTTGCATTTCCAGGTGTTGACAGCAGAAACTGCTTCACAGAAAACTGGGAAAAAAGAATTAATTGCAGAGTTTGAACACATTAAGAAAAGTCTTCTGGAAAACAACAGTATTTCTGATAAGGTAAGATCTATTCTGCAGTTACACAGTAACAAGACCATATTGTTGTAAATTTTTTTTTTTTTTTTCAACAAGTCAGCCGTCTCCCACCGAGGCAGGGTGACCCAAAAAAGAAAGAAAATCCCCAAAAAGAAAATACTTTCATCATCATTCAACACTTTCACCACACTCACACATTATCACTGTTTTTGCAGAGGTGCTCAGAATACAACAGTTTAGAAGCATACACATATAAAGATACACAACATATCCCTCGAAAACTGCCAATATCCCAAACCCCTCCTTTAACCCTTTGAGGGTCGACAGGCCCTCTCCGAAACTCGTTCTCAGGGTCGGCCAAATTTAAAAAAAAAAAAAATTATTTTCTCTTATGAAAAGATAGAGAATCTTTTCCCGATCATAAGGACACCAAAAGTTTGAAATTTGATGGAAAACTTACGGAATTATGCTCTCGCAAAGTTAGCGGTCTTGGCGATGTTTACGCATCGGCGATTTTGCCCACTTTGAGCCCCATTTTAGGCCAATTCCACTGTACTAGTCGACAAAAAACATGAATATTTCGCTAGAACTCCATTTTTTTTATCGAATGGGTGCAAGAAACCACCCATTTATGAAATTCAACTATCCAGTACAGTGGTCAGAATTTAGCAATTTTGCCAATTTCACACAAATTTCAAAAGATGCCAATTTCCGAATAGGGTCCAGAATAAACAAGAAAGACATTCCTGGCACTAAAATGACATTTCCTCTGGTCATTACTCACGTCTCAAGGCCCCTCTTATATTCTTTTGCTTTCCACTTTGAATTTTTATTCTCACAAAAAATATAAGATTTACTGTTATGCAGACTACTGCATTAGTGTAAAAAATGGTATAAATATTATTGGTGCACTTGTGAAAGAATATTAGACTCACCAGTTGACGTGTATTGCACGCTTGGCACGATTTGTTTACTTTTGAAATTTGGTAAAAATCGAACATTTCTGCTACTTTGAGCTCAATTTCAAGGTACCTTTCATTGTAAAACCAGTCAAAATCATCTCAATTTCTGTAACATGTCTTCCATTCTATAAAATGAGACCAAGAAAACTAGAATACAACAATAAATACCATACGAAAATACAGTGCCAAGTCGCTGTTTTATTCCAAAAAAAGGGTCAAAGTTTTCTTTTTCTCATTATGCACTGTGTGCTGCAGGATTTTTTTTAGACTGTGCACACTGACCACATAGACCCATTCTTTCATATGAAGGCCTACCAGCTTTCTCCCACTAGATTTGAGGGCGCTAGAATTTAGGCGTACTAGTACGTCAAAAACCCTGGGTCGTAAGCCGTACTAGTACGTCCGAAACCCTCAAAGGGTTAAAGTGCAGGCATTGTACTTCCCATTTCCAGGACTCAAGACCGACTATATGAAAATAACCGGTTTCCCTGAATCCCTTCACTAAATATTACCCTGCTCACACTCCAACAGATCGTCAGGTCCCAAGTACCATTTGTCTCCATTCACTCCTATCTAACACGCTCATGCATGCTTGCTGGAAGTCCAAGCCCCTTGCCCACAAAACCTCCTTTACCCCCTCTCTCCAACCCTTTCGAGGACGACCCCTACCCCGCCTTCCTTCCCCTATAGATTTATGTGCTTTCCATGTCATTCTACTTTGATCCATTCTCTCTAAATGACCAAAGCACCTCAACAACCCCTCTTCTGCTCTCTGACTAATACTTTTATTAACCTTTTCCTAATTTCCACACTCTGAATTTTCTGCATAATATTTACACCACACATTGCCCTTAAACAGGACATCTCCACTGCCTCCAACCGTCTCCTCGCTGCTGCATTTACCACCCAAGCTTCACACCCATATAAGAGTGTTGGTACTACTATACTTTCATACATTCCCTTCTTTGCCTCCATAGATAACGTTTTTTGACTCCACATATACCTCAACGCACCACTCACCTTTTTTTCCCTCATCAATTCTATGATTAACCTCATCCTTCATAAATCCATCCGCCGACACGTCAACTCCCAAGTATCTGAAAACATTCACTTCTTCCATACTCCTCCTCCCCAATTTGATATCCAATTTTTCTTTATCTAAATCATTAGATACCCTCATCACCTTACTCTTTTCTATGTTCACTTTCAACTTTCTACCTTTACACACATTCCCAAACTCATCCACTAACCTTTGCAATTTTTCTTTAGAATCTCCCATAAGCACAGTATCATCAGCAAAAAGTAACTGTGTCAATTCCCATTTTGAATTTGATTCCCCAAAATTTAATCCCACCCCTCTCCCAAACACCCTAGCATTTACTTCCTTTACAACCCCATCTATAAATATATTAAACAACCATGGTGACATTACACATCCCTGTCTAAGACCTACTTTTACCGGGAAGTAGTCTCCCTCTCTTCTACACGCCCTAACCTGAGCCTCACTATCCTCATAAAAACTCTTTACAGCATTTAATAACTTACCACCTATTCCATATACTTGCAACATCTGCCACATTGCTCCTCTATCCACTCTATCATATGCCTTTTCTAAATCCATAAATGCAATAAAAACTTCCCTACCTTTATCTAAATACTGTTCACATATATGCTTCACCCAGGGAGGTACTACCGTCCTGCCAAGTGAGTGTAAAACAAAAGCCTGTAATTGTTGTACATGATGGTAGGATTGCTGGTGTCTTTTGTCTGTCTCATAAATATGCAAGATTACAGGTATGTCTTGCTACTTCTACTTACACTTAGGTCACACTACACATACATGTACATGTTTATTTATACACACTCATCTGAGTTTTCTTTGATTTTATCTTAATAATTCTTGGTCTTATTACTTTTCCTTTTATATCCATGGGGAAGTGGAATAAGAATCTTTCCTCCGTAAGCCATGCGTGTTGTAAAAGTCAACTAAAATGCCGGGAACAATGGGCTAGTAACCCCTTTTCCTGTAAAGATTACTAAAAAGAATAAGAAGAAGAAAATTGTCAAAGTGGGAAGTCTGAATGTGCGTGGATGTTGTGCAAATGATAAGAAAGAGATGATTGTGGATGTTATGAATGAGAAGAAACTGGATGTCCTGGCTTTAAGTGAAACAAAGCTGAAGGGGTTGGGAGAGTTTCAATGGAGAGGAATAAATGGGATTAGGTCAGGGGTTTCAAATAGAGTTAGAGCTAAAGAAGGAGTAGCAATAATGTTGAAGGATAAGCTATGGCAGGAAAAGAGGGACTACAAATGCATAAATTCAAGGATTATGTGGAGTAAAATAAAGATTGGATGTGAAAAGTGGGTTATAGTAAGCGTATATGCACCTGGAGAAGAGAGAAGTGTAGAGGAGAGAGAGAGATTCTGGGAAATGTTGAGTGAATGCATGGGGAGTTTTGAATCAAGTGTGAGAGTAATGGTGGTTGGGGATTTCAATGCTAAAGTGGGTAAAAATGTTATGGAGGGAGTAGTAGGTAAATTTGGGGTGCCAGGGGTAAATGTAAATGGGGAGCCTTTAATTGAGCTATGTGTAGAAAGAAATTTGGTAATAAGTAATACATATTTTATGAAAAAGAGGATAAATAAATATACAAGGTATGATGTAGCACGTAATGAAAGTAGTTTGTTAGATTATGTATTGGTGGATAAAAGGTTGATGGGTAGGCTCCAGGATGTACATGTTTATAGAGGGGCAACTGATATATCAGATCATTATTTAGTTGTAGCTACAGTTAGAGTAAGAGGTAGATGGGAAAAGAGGAAGGTGGCAACAACAAGTAAGAGGGAGGTGAAAGTGTATAAACTAAGGGAGGAGGAAGTTCGGGCGAGATATAAGCGACTATTGGCAGAAAGGTGGGCTAGTGCAAAGATGAGTAGTGGGGGGGTTGAAGAGGGTTGGAATAGTTTTAAAAATGCAGTATTAGAATGTGGGGCAGAAGTTTGTGGTTATAGGAGGGTGGGGGCAGGAGGAAAGAGGAGTGATTGGTGGAATGATGAAGTAAAGGGTGTGATAAAAGAGAAAAAGGTAGCTTACGAGAGGTTTTTACAAAGCAGAAGTGTTATAAGAAGAGCAGAGTATATGGAGAGTAAAAGAAAGGTGAACAGAGTGGTGAGAGAGTGCAAAAGGAGAGCAGATGAAAGAGTGGGAGAGGCACTGTCAAGAAATTTTAATGAAAATAAGAAAAAATTTTGGAGTTAAACAAGTTAAGAAAGCCTAGGGAAAGTATGGATTTGTCCGTTAAAAACAGAGTAGGGGAGTTAGTAGATGGGGAGAGGGAGGTATTAGGTAGATGGCGAGAATATTTTGAGGAACTTTTAAATGTTGAGGAAGAAAGGGAGGCGGTAATTTCATGCACTGGCCAGGGAGGTATACCATCTTTTAGGAGTGAAGAAGAGCAGAATGTAAGTGTGGTGGAGGTACGTGAGGCATTACGTAGAATGAAAGGGGGTAAAGCAGCTGGAGCTGATGGGATCATGACAGAAATGTTAAAAGCAGGGGGGGATATAGTGTTGGAGTTGTTGGTACTTTTGTTTAATAAATGTATGAAAGAGGGGAAGGTACCTAGGGATTGGCAGAGAGCATGTATAGTCCCTTTATATAAAGGGAAAGGGGACAAAAGAGATTGTAAAAATTATAGAGGAATAAGTTTATTGATTATACCAGGAAAAGTATACGGTAGAGTTATAATTGAAAGAATTAGAGGTAAGACAGAATGTAGAATTGCGGATGAGCAAGGAGGCTTCAGAGTGGGTAGGGGATGTGTAGATCAAGTGTTTACATTGAAGCATTTATGTGAACAGTATTTAGATAAAGGTAGGGAAGTTTTTATTGCATTTATGGATTTAGAAAAGGCATATGATAGAGTGGATAGAGGAGCAATGTGGCAGATGTTGCAAGTTTATGGAATAGGTGGTAAGTTACTAAATGCTGTAAAGAGCTTTTATGAGGATAGTGAGGCTCAGGTTAGGGTGTGTAGAAGAGAGGGAGAATATTTCCCGGTAAAAGTAGGTCTTAGACAGGGATGTGTAATGTCACCATGGTTGTTTAATATATTTATAGATGGGGTTGTAAAAGAAGTAAATGCTAGGGTGTTCGGGAGAGGGGTGGGATTAAATTATGGGGAATCAAATTCAAAATGGGAATTGACACAGTTACTTTTTGCTGATGATACTGTGCTTATGGGAGATTCTAAAGAAAAATTGCAAAGGTTAGTGGATGAGTTTGAGAATGTGTGTAAAGGTAGAAAGTTGAAAGTGAACATAGAAAAGAGTAAGGTGATGAGGGTATCAAATGATTTAGATAAAGAAAAATTGGATATCAAATTGGGGAGGAGGAGTATGGAAGAAGTGAATGTTTTCAGATACTTGGGAGTTGACGTGTCGGCGGATGGATTTATGAAGGATGAGGTTAATCATAGAATTGATGAGGGAAAAAAGGTGAGTGGTGCGTTGAGGTATATGTGAAGTCAAAAAACGTTATCTATGGAGGCAAAGAAGGGAATGTATGAAAGTATAGTAGTACCAACACTCTTATATGGATGTGAAGCTTGGGTGGTAAATGCAGCAGTGAGGAGACGGTTGGAGGCAGTGGAGATGTCCTGTCTAAGGGCAATGTGTGGTGTAAATATTATGCAGAAAATTCGGAGTGTGGAAATTAGGAGAAGGTGTGAGTTAATAAAAGCATTAGTCAGAGGGCAGAAGAGGGGTTGTTGAGGTGGTTTGGTCATTTAGAGAGAATGGATCAAAGTAGAATGACATGGAAAGCATATAAATCTATAGGGGAAGGAAAGAGGGGTAGGGGTCGTCCTCGAAAGGGTTGGAAAGAGGGGGTAAAGGAGGTTTTGTGGGCGAGGGGCTTGGACTTCCAGCAAGCGTGCATGAGCGTGTTAGATAGGAGTGAATGGAGATGAATGATACTTGGGACCTGACGATCTGTTGGAGTGTGAGCAGGGTAATATTTAGTGAAGGGATTCAGGGAAACCAGTTATTTTCTTATAGTCAGACTTGAGTCATGGAAATGGGAAGTACAGTGCCTGCACTTTAAAGGAGGGGTTTGGGATATTGGCAGTTTGGAGGGATATGTTGTGTATCTTTATACGTATATGCTTCTAAACTGTTGTATTCTGAGCACCTCTGCAAAAGCAGTGATAATGTGTGAGTGTGGTGAAAGTGTTGAATGATGATGAAAGTATTTTCTTTTTGGGGATTTTCTTTCTTTTTTGGGTCACCCTGCCTCGGTGGGAGACGACCAACTTGTTGAAAAAAAAAAAAAAAAATATATGCTTCAATGTAAACACTTGATCTACACATCCCCTACCCACTCTGAAACCTCCTTGCTCATTCGCAATCCTACATTCTGTCTTACCTCTAATTCTTTCAATTATAACCCTACCGTACACTTTTCCTGGTATACTCAGTAAACTTATTCCTCTATAATTTTTACAGTCTCTTTTGTCCCCTTTCCCTTTATATAAAGGGACTATACATGCTCTCCGCAAATCCCTAGGTACCTTCCCCTCTTTCATACATTTATTAAACAAAAGTACCAACCACTCCAACACTATATCCCCCCCTGCTTTTAACATTTCTGTCATGATCCCATCAGTTCCAGCTGCTTTACCCCCTTTCATTCTACGTAATGCCTCACGTACCTCCCCCACACTTACATTCTGCTCTTCTTCACTCCTAAAAGATGGTATACCTCCCTGACCAGTGCATGAAATTACTGCCTCTCTTTCTTCCTTAACATTTAAAAGTTCCTCAAAATATTCTCGCCATCTACCTAATACCTCCATCTCCCCATCTACTAACTCCCCTACTCTGTTTTTAACTAACAAATCCATACTTTCCCTAGGCTTTCTTAACTTGTTTAACTCACTCCAAAATTTTTTCTTATTTTCATTAAAATTTCTTGACAGTGCCTCTCTCACTCTATCATCTGCTCTCCTTTTGCACTCTCTCACCACTCTCTTTACCTTTCTTTTACTCTCCATATACTCTGCTCTTCTTATAACACTTCTGCTTTGTAAAAACCTCTCATAAGCTACCTTTTTCTCTTTTATCACACCCTTTACTTCATCATTCCACCAATCACTCCTCTTTCCTCCTGCCCCCACCCTCCTATAACCACAAACTTCTGCCCCACATTCTAATACTGCATTTTTAAAACTATTCTAACCCTCTTCAACCCCCCCACTACTCATCTTTGCACTAGCCCACCTTTCTGCCAATAGTCGCTTATATCTCACCCGAACTTCCTCCTCCCTTAGTTTATACACTTTCACCTCCCTCTTATTTGTTGTTGCCACCTTCCTCTTTTCCCATCTACCTCTTACTCTAACTGTAGCTACAACTAAATAATGATCCGATATATCAGTTGCCCCTCTATAAACATGTACATCCTGGAGCCTACCCATCAACCTTTTATCCACCAATACATAATCGAATAAACTACTTTCATTACGTGCTACATCATACCTTGTAAATTTATTTATCCTCTTTTTCATAAAATATGTATTACTTATTACCAAATCTCTTTCTACACATAGCTCAATTAAAGGCTCCCCATTTACATTTACCCCTGGCACCCCAGATTTACCTACTACTCCCTCCATAACATTTTTACCCACTTTAGCATTGAAATCCCCAACCACCATTACTCTCACACTTGATTCAAATTTCCCCACACATTCACTCAACATTTCCCAAAATCTCTCTCTCTCCTCTACACTTCTCTCTTCTCCAGGTGCATACACACTTATTATAACTCACTTTTCACATCCAATCTTTATTTTACTCCACATAATCCTTGAATTAATACATTTATAGTCCCTTTTTTCCTGCCATAGCTTATCCTTCAACATTATTGCTACTCCTTCTTTAGCTCTAACTCTATTTGAAACCCCTGACCTAATCCCATTTATTCCTCTCCATTGAAACTCTCCATATCCAGCCATATCCCACTGAGCTAGAGTGACCTAAGAAGAAAGCACATTTCCCATCAACCATTCAAGAGTTGTCTTGCCTACTACTTTCCTTCCGCCCGATTTATACACTTGGTCATCTTGTCCTGCTCTGTCCTCACAGAATGCCAGACCCCTACCTCAGCACTCTTAATTATACCTTTTGTATCACTAGGTTAAAATATACTGCATCAGTAAAAACCCATTGAATTGTTAATACAGGATTTCCATCTTTGCCTCAAATTTGTTGTCAGTCTCAGTCAGGAGTGATGCTATTCCTGACTCTTATTTTCTCTCGTGTTTTATCTCCCAGGGAAAAAATTACATTAGTGATTGATAATATCCATTTGCAAACTACAACCCAACTGAGTAGGTACATTATTATTTTAAAATTTCTTCTGTACAATGCTGTTTGGTTCTTTTATTACAAGGTTTCCTAAATTTTAACCTTTCAAAGAAACTGACATCAGGCTTATTATAATTATCAAGGAGTTTCTTTCACAGACATTGGACATGATATTATCAGAGCCCATTGAAACATTCAAGATGCAGGAATCCAGGCAGCAAGAAAAGGCAATGCTAGCTGCCTCATTTTATGGGAGAGGAAAGCGACCAGTACACCATTCTCGCAGACAAGGCTTGTTTGATTATGAGTAATTATGTTAATGTGTGACCTAAGATAATGAGAAAATGAAGCTTCAGTGTACAGCATTTTAAGCATTATTTAGCTATCCACTATTGAGTACCTCAGCTTAATATACATAATTTGTGTTAAATCCATATGGATCATACAGCATTGCTGCCATTTTTCAGGGTTTATATTTTAAGAAGCCTGATCAAAAGCATTAACCAGAGATGCAACAATCAAAAAACTGCAACCAGTGGCATAGCAAATCCATAACATGTTAAGCAGTTTTGCTGCAGCAAAAACCACACCTTAAGCAGTGGCATTTTTGTATTTTATAGGTTTACCTGACTGAAGAAAATTTTACCCTCCTATAACCAGTGCTGACAAGATCTTCATATTAATAATATGTACTATTATAACTCATGGGGAAGCATTGAAGCCATAATGTTTGTAGTACCTGGGATACAGAAATCAGAGGAAAGTTAGTTTCAGTTCCTTGCATCAAGGCATCCTCATCCTTGATTGTATGTAATTATTCAATTTAAAGGAGTTTAATTTCAAATTTTGCCAATGATTACATTACCTTAAGTGTCATTTACTGAACAGGGCCAATAGAAATTACTTTTCCTTTAAAAACCATGTTGCAAAGGAAGGGGTCAGGGGCATTTAGAATTTGTCCAAGGAAAGGGAGATTTAATTCCCCAGATCTAGGACCCCTTTGCCATGGAAAGGCAGCAACTTTGAAAGGTGCCACAGTAGTGGTTTTAATTTGCCTTCATTGGATGAAATCTTTGTTCCCCAGGTGCAACATGTCCTCCACTAGTATAGAACTTCCACTAAGGTACAGCAAATTTAGCCATGCACAAAACCTTAATCTAGGGCATACAGTAGACTAGTGTAGATGTAAAATAGAAACTTAAATTGTACCGTAAGAAATGTGTGCTCGTGTATTTAAATTTTGTTTAGGGATGTTTAGTACATTTGATGTAAAATAAATTTTATATAATTTTTCACAATTGGGTCCTTTATCAGCCATTTAGGAATGTTATTTCTACACAGTTAATGGCTGTAGTCATGATTTTAATCCAAGGAAGGGAAAGGGGCTGAATTTTTCTTTCCACTGCTTTTGCGATTAGTAAAAAAAAACGATCAGACTTTCCCCACAAATGTTCTCCCACTTCCTTCCCTTTCCACACCATGGCTGTGAAACCTCGAACCATTATCAGAAAAATATTCAGTACATTAAAATTACTTATAAAATTCTATGCAGGTGTTGTCAACCCTCTATTCCCAGCATTTTAGTATCCATCAAAGACATGGGAAAACCTTTAAGTTCCCACCAGAGATACCTGGAGTTTACCTGGAGAGAGTTCCAGGGGTCAATGCCCCCGCGGCCCGGTCTGTGACCAGGCCTCCTGGTGGATCAGAGCCTGATCAACCAGGCTGTTGCTGCTGGCTGCATGCAGGAAGGTATCTTGCCTCAATTCACAGGTACTACACCAGATTTCATCCGAGTATAAAGTTTTAGAGGCTATGTTCTAGAAATGCACCACTCGTGGGTTAAAGCATTAGCAGAATGCATCTGTTACAAAAAACGCGATTCTAAAAGCTTAGAGATCTCCAGTGAATACTAGAAAGGACTACCCTCCTAGCATCCAGCCTGTTACTGGGTTTTCGTAACAATTAGTCAGTATCCTTGTCCAATTATCCATTAGAATTCAATAAGAATTAATAGTGCTTCAGGATTACAACTGGTAGGCTACTAACTAGAGAAATTAAAATTTAATAAATTTATTAATTAAGTTGTCTAGGCATATATCAAATTAAATTAAATTAATCACAGTAATCAAAATAATATTAATCACTTCTCTCATGTACAGTATTATTGTGCTGAAAGCACATATCACATTTATAAGTCTTAAGTACCATCTGGTACATTAACATTTAATAATACAATATACAAATAAGTTTATGTGTACGTGTGTAAGTGCTCTAAGTAGTTCACTATGTCTTAAGACTCGACTAGACTTAAACAAGTGACTGACAGAGTCCTCAAACAAACTAACTTCTTGACCAACTGGCAATCAGAACAGTCTGCTTGAACAATAAAAAGAATGCTAAGTCCAATAGCAATATAACAAGCAATTGCGACACAGAATCAGGAACAAGGAGATAATATAACGACATCTAGTAGGGACCATCAGCAGATCCTCCACAAGTCACAAAACTCCCATACTACTGAATCTAAGTTCAGCATAAGAAAATCCCCAACTGTGACAATACACAGATACCAGTACAAATTAGGTCAGAAGCTACAGCTCAGGACCAGAGTTGCTCAGAGTGTCTATGCGACAACCTCAGTACAACGTCCAAAATCACTAAGTCTTTAATTTTCTTCTTTTGCACACCCTACCAAATTCATCCACCAATCTCTGCAACTTCTCTTCAGAATCTCCCAAGAGCATAGTGTCATTAGCAAAGAGCAACTGTGACAACTCCCACTTTGTGTGATTCTTTATCTTTGAACTCCACGCCTCTTGCCAAGACCCTCGCATTTACTTCTCTTACAACCCCATCTATAAATATATTAAACAACCACGGTGACATCACACATCCTTGTCTAAGGCCTACTTTTACTGGGAAATAATTTCTCTCTTTCTTACATACTCTAACTTGAGCCTCACTATCCTCGTAAAAACTCTTCACTGCTTTCAGTAACCTACCTCCTGCAACATCTGCCACATTGCCCCCCTATCCACCCTGTCATACACCTTTTCCAAATCCATAAATGCCACAAAGACCTCTTTAGCCTTATCTAAATACTGTTCACTTATATGTTTCACTGTAAACACCTGGTCCACACACCCCCTACCTTTCCTAAAGCCTCCTTGTTCATCTGCTATCCTATTCTCTGTCTTACTCTTAATTCTTTCAATAATAACTCTACCATACACTTTACCAAGTATACTCAACAGACTTATCCCCCTATAATTTTTTGCACTCTCTTTTGTCCCCTTTGCCTTTATACAAAGGAACTATGCATGCTCTCTGCCAATCCCTAGGTACCTTACCCTCTTCCATACAGTTATTAAATAATTGCACCAACCACTCCAAAACTATATCCCCACCTGCTTTTAACATTTCTATCTTTATCCCATCAATCCCGGCTGCCTTACCCCCTTTCATTTTACCTACTGCCTCACGAAGTTCCCCCACACTCACAACTGGCTCTTCCTCATTCCTACAAGATGTTATTCCTCCTTGCCCTATACACGAAATCACAGCTTCCCTATCTTCATCAACATTTAACAATTCCTCAAAATATTCCCTCCATCTTCCCAATACCTCTAACTCTCCATTTAATAACTCTCCTCTCCTATTTTTAACTGACAAATCCATTTGTTCTCTAGGCTTCCTTAACTTGTTAATCTCACTCCAAAACTTTTTCTTATTTTCAACAAAATTTGTTGATAACATCTCACCCACTCTCTCATTTGCTCTCTTTTTACATTGCTTCACCACTCTCTTAACCTCTCTCTTTTTCTCCATATACTCTTCCCTTCTTGCATCACTTCTACTTTGTAAAAACTTCTCATATGCTAACTTTTTCTCCCTTACTACTCTCTTTACATCATCATTCCACCAATTGCTCCTCTTCCCTCCCGCACCCACTTTCCTGTAACCACAAACTTCTGCTGAACACTCTAACACTACATTTTTAAACCTACCCCATACCTCTTCGACCCCATTGCCTATGCTCTCATTAGCCCATCTATCCTCCAATAGCTGTTTATATCTTACCCTAACTGCCTCCTCTTTTAGTTTATAAACCTTCACCTCTCTCTTCCCTGATGCTTCTATTCTCCTTGTATCCCATCTACCTTTTACTCTCAGTGTAGCTACAACTAGAAAGTGATCTGATATATCTGTGGCCCCTCTATAAACATGTACATCCTGAAGTCTACTCAACAGTCTTTTATCTACCAATACATAATCCAACAAACTACTGTCATTTCGCCCTACATCATATCTTGTATACTTATTTATCCTCTTTTTCTTAAAATATGTATTACCTATAACTAAACCCCTTTCTATACAAAGTTCAATCAAAGGGCTCCCATTATCATTTACACCTGGCACTCCAAACTTACCTACCACACCCTCTCTAAAAGTTTCTCCTACTTTAGCATTCAGGTCCCCTACCACAATTACTCTCTCACTTGGTTCAAAGGCTCCTATACATTCACTTAACATCTCCCAAAATATCTCTCTCTCCTCTGCATTCCTCTCTTCTCCAGGTGCATACATGCTTATTATGACCCACTTTTCGCATCCAACCTTTACTTTAATCCACATAATTCTTGAATTTACACATTCATATTCTCTTTTCTCCTTCCATAACTGATCCTTCAACATTACTGCTACCCCTTCCTTTGCTCTAGCTCTCTCAGATACTCCAGATTTAATCCCATTTATTTCCCCCCACCGAAACTCCCCTACCCCCTTCAGCTTTGTTTCACTTAGGGCCAGGACATCCAACTTCTTTTCATTCATAACATCAGCAATCATCTGTTTCTTGTCATCCACACTACAACCACGCACATTTAAGCATCCCAGTTTTATAAAGTTTTTCTTCTTCTCTTTTTTAGTAAATGTCTACAGGAGAAGGGGTTACTAGCCCATTGCTCCCGGCATTTTAGTCGCCTCATACGACACGCATGGCTTACGGAGGAAAGATTCTTTTCCACTTCCCATGGACAATAGAAGAAATAAAGATGAACAAGAGCTATTTAGAAAAAGGAGAAAAAACCTAGATGTATGTATATATATATATATATATATATATATATATATATATATATATATATATATATATATATATATATATATATATATATATATATGCATGCATGTGCATGTCTGTGAAGTGTGACCAAAGTGTAAGTAGGAGTAGCAAGATATCCCTGTTATCTAGCGTGTTTATGAGACATGTTTATGAGACATCTGAGTATGAAACAGCTTAAGGTGTGTAGTGAGGGGGGGGTCTGCGGCAGGACTGTTCTGCTACTCAGTAACATCGCCCACACAACACTACAAACTCATCACTCGGCTTCTGTCTCCTCCCACATATATCGCCACTACTGTAAATATATAAATAACATAATTAGACACGACAAGAGTATACATAATTAACATGGGCTTGAGAGATTACGTTACTTTACTGAATTTGACATATCAAATAAGAAAAGGTATTTGGGCATAAAATTACGTTAATTTAACCCTTTGACTGTCGCAGCCGTATATATACGTCTTATGAGGTACCGTGTTTGACGTATATATACTCATAAATTCTAGTGGCTTCAAATCAAGCAGGAGAAAGCTGGTAGGCCCACATGTGAGAGAATGGGTCTGTATGGTCAGTGTGCACCATATAAAAAAAATCCTGGAGCACGCAGTGCATAATGAGAAAAAAAAAACTCTGACCATTTTTTTTTTAATTAAAATGCAGACTTTGTGGTCTATTTTCGTATAGTAATTATGGTTGTTTTCTCATTTTCTTGGTCTCATTTGATAGAATGGAAAACATATTATAGAAATAGAGGTGATTTTGATTGATTTTACTATAAAAAGAACCTGGAAATGGAGCTCAAAGTAGGGGAAATGTTTGATTTTTGCCAGTGTTCAAAAGTAAACAAATGATGTCGTTGTCCAATAAATGTCCAACTAGCCATTCTAATATGCAGTCATGAATGGGTTGATGTTATTTATACAATTATTACAGTAGTCTGCATAATAGTAAGTCTTCTATTTTTTGTTTGAATAAAAATTCAAAATAGAAAGCAAGAGTAATATCAGAGGGGCCTGGAGACATGACTGATGAACAAAGAAAATGTTATTTTAGAGCCAGGAATGTCTGCATTGTTCATTCTGGACCTTATTTTGAAATTGTCATATTTTTTAATTTTCGTGAAATTGGCCAAATTGCAAATTTCTGACCACATTATTGGGTAGTTGAAATCGGTAAATGGGCAGTTTCTTGTACTCAATCGATAGAAAAAATGGAGTTCTAAAGAAATAGCTATGAGTTTGGTTGACTAGAACAATGGAATTAGCCGAAAATAGGGCTCAAAGTGGGCGAAATCGCTGATTTGTGAATATAGCCGAGGTCGCTAACTTCACGAGAGCATAATTCAGTCAGTTTTCCACCAAATTTCGTTTTTTTGGTGTCATTACAATCGGGAAAAGATTCTCTATCATTTCATAAGAAATTTTTTTTTTTTTTTTTTAAATTTTGTGGCACCAGGAGACACCTCAGGATTGGGGGTTGCGACAGCGAAGGGTTAAAATGGGGAAGTGCCCAAATACACGTCAAAATGTTCCAAGGACACCACAAGAGCTAGAGCCTCTTTCTCAATAGAGGCATAATTTTTCTGGTGTCGTTTGAGCTTAGATGAATAGTAACATATAGGATGGAAAATGTCAGTGGATGTTGACTGTTGGAGCAGCACAGCCCCCACTGCATAACCACTCGCATCTATATGTAAAAAGAAGGGAAGATTGAAATTAGGACTTTTCAACACAGGAGCAGAGGAGAGCAAACGTTTCAATCCTTTGAACGAGTCTGAACAATCTCTAGTCCAGGTGAGCTGAACTTTGCTACTAGTGAACATAATGAGAGGTGTATGTGCTGGCTTGCCCGTCACTTGACACACGTGGCAACGTCGCACATGATCAGCTACTGTTTCCTTCATCTTTGGCCAAGTAAAATGTTTTGCCAGTTTACCGAGTGTCTTCTTGACACCCAAATGTCCTCCAATGGGACTATTGTGAGCAAAATCAATGGCTTGTTCATGAAATGTAACTGGTAACACTATGAGATGCTTGACTGTGGTGGAAACACTATCAGCTGACAACTTACATGTATTTTTCTCCATCAGTACACCGTTACTATAATAGTAACAATTATCGAGATCCTTTGCTTCACTCTCAGTAACTGCTATATCTCTGTCTTTCCAGTGACTGATCAACAAACTGATCCTTAATTAAATCATCATGAGTTAGAAATTTAACGTCAGTTGTGTTCTGACTAGGTTGATGACAAGGTGGAGTCAGTGTTAATGACCCGAGGCGCAGAGCGTCACTAAACAACATATTCAAGCCCAAATCATTGTCATCCACTAACTCAACAGGAGACAAGGATGGTTGTTGAATCTTTGACATAGCTCTAGTAATTGCGCCGAGAGGAAATAGGCTTCTCTCTACAAGCTTCAACGGCATAATTATCATAAGTGTTATTATCAATCACAAGTGGTTCTTTACATATACCAGCATGAAGGATATCGTTCCCTATCAACATGTCCACTGACCTGACGGAAATACACCACTGGATATACCCACTGAAATATAACCAGTATAATAGCTTGTTTCAATGTAAACTTTGTGCAGAGGCACTTTTATAACAGCCCCACCATAGGCTTCTAACAATACATCTATCTTGCAATAGGTATCATCAGTTATGGGCAGTACATCTCTTAATAACGTGAGATAACTGCCAGTGTCTCTGAAAGTAATTATCTCGGTTAGATGTGATTCATCAAATCCTACTTTATCTCTCGAAAAGTAAAGACTCATCGCTGAACGAATCTTTTCGTCAGATACACTTTCTGACGCTAGTCATCTGTTCTGAGTAATATTATCTAAAACAGTAGGATCAGAGGTATTACTAGGATTTTGGTGCCTTTGTTGCTCGGAAGAGGATACGACTTGAGTGGGGGGCGCCAGCCGCACGACTGCTTCTCGTATCTCTTTCTAACTTATAGCAATACTCTCTAGCATGTCCTTTTCTGTTACAATAGGTACATTTAACTTTCTAATTCTCGATATCAGAGTTCTGTCTAGCCACAGAGACAGATTCAGGATTGAGAGTTTTCCTAGTAAAGGTACAAGAAGTTACAGTAGCAGGTACATCAGGCCGGCAATGAGCAGCTGATTTAGGTTGCCAACTTCTAGGACAATTTTTAGATACCTTGTTTCTCTCTGTTTTAGAACGTACAAGTTTGTGAGAAATCTCGTTATTGTCTGCTAATGCTGCAGTTTCCAGAATATCCGAGGTAGTATGATCGATCAGATATGTCAGCAGACATACAGTTGTTAAACTCTTCATGTAGTAACAACTGAACAAGGCTGTCGTAGTTGTTACATTGAGCAGATCTACTCCATCTCTCAAATGCAACTTTTTTCTCACGAGCAAACTCTACACAAGTTTGATCTTGTCGTCGTTGTAATGTACGAAATGCACGTTGATAACTTACAGGTAACAAGTTATAAGTGTCTAGTTATGACGCTGTCAAGCAAACTATTCTAATGTACTTGGCAAATGGTAAAGCAGCAGTACAAGTTTGAGCTCTTCCTGTCAAAGCTGTGTGTAACAAGGTAGCCCAGTGCTTACGTGGCCAGTTCATAGCACGTGCCTGGTTCTCAAACACATCAAAAGAGGTGTCCAAGTCACTTAAAAAACTTAGGAACCATGAATGCAGCTTTCTGCACATTAAATGTGTCCTGTGATCTATCAGTTTGTCTTCCAAGACGAACATTTTCTCTCTGGAAATCATCTTCGTTCAATTTCCTCTGTGCCTCTATTTGTGCAGTCTGCAACATAACGAGGTGTTCAAACCTCTCAAACTGTTCCTGAGAGATAGGACCAGTGGGTAACTGAGGAGTAAGGAATCTAACGTGGTCTGGACGGTCCTTAGGTCGGACACCTCGTCCAGCCGTCTAGATCTGATCTAGGATAAGTAGATACAGGTGTAGCATACACGGTACTAGCATGAGGCCGAGTCATACTACCAGTTAGGAGGGAAGGCGTGAGCGAGAACTGAGCTACACTAGGCTCACTTCTGCCTTAGTTGCTCTTTCTTCTACGTCATCAATAGTCATACTTCCTAATTGTGACGCTAGGCTTTCTGAATCTGAATCATAATCAGACATCTCTGTATGAGCAGGAAACAATATATCTTTAATTAACGCTCTGACAGTTTCTGCAGTGTAATTCCTGTTATACGTCACACAGAGATATCTGGCTACTCGCCAACACGTCTGAAGTTTTAATGTACTCAACTCAGACAAAGTCAGAGTATCAATTAACCGTTTCACTTTGGCATACATCACGAAAATAATTGTACTACGAGAGTGATTGGAAATTATAATCCTGATAGGAATTTTAGTGTTGGTTGTCTTAGAGCTAGAGCTTATAAACAGTATTTCCATTTCCTTGGATCAAGAGACTCGGTCAGATACATGCATCCACCTGGTATGTTGTACAAGACTAAACTCAGTCTTCAGATTAGGAAAGTACTCAAAGTGTTTGATCATAGTTACTATTATGTCAAACTGGACATTTTCTCCAACACCTTGGATCAAGAGCATCCCGGACAGGCCTCCCATTTGTTACAAAAAAACGCGATTCTAAAAGCTTAGAGATCTCCAGTGAATACTAGAAAGACTTCTAGCATCCAGCCTGTTACTGGGTTTTCGTAACAATTAGTCAGTATCCTTGTCCAATTATCCATTAGAATTCAATAAGAATTAATAGTGCTTCAGGATTACAACTGGTAGGCTACTAACTAGAGAAATTAAAATTTAATAAGTTGTCTAGGCATGTATCAAATTAAATTAATCACAGTAATCAAAATAATATTAATCACTTCTCTCGTGTACAGTATTGTGCTGAAAGCACATCACATATGTAAGTCTTAAGTACCGTCTGGTACATTAACATTTAATAATACAATATACACAAATAAGTTTGTGTACGTGTGTAAGTGCTCTAAGTAGTTCACTATGTCTCAAGACTACTAGACTTAAAGTCCTCAAATAAACTAACTTCTTGACCAACTGGCAATCAGAACAGTCTGCTTGAACAAAAAAAAATGCTAAGCCCAATAGCAATATAACAAGCAACTGCGACACAATCAGGAACAAGGAGATAATATAACGACAGCTAGTAGGGACCATCAGCAGATCCTCCATAAGTCACAAAACTCCCATATGCTGAACTTAGATTCAGTAGTAAGAGAATCCCCAACTGTGACAATACACAGATACCAGTACAAATTAGGTCAGAAGCTACAGCTCAGGACCAGAGTTGCTCAGAGTGTCTATGCGACAACCTCAGTACAACGTCCAAAATCACTAAGTCTTTACAATGTTCTGTGAACAGTCTCTCCAGAACTAACAATAATAAGAGACGATCTTCCAACAAGGGCCAATAAGGGAGATTTAGACACTTCTTGTCTGGAATACGTCCAACCACCAAGCGAGTCTAGACCAGACTGAATACTTCAGGCGAGGTGTAATCACCCCCCCCCCCTCTATCACATGATAGCTGTGGACAGTTGCTGCCCAGCAACAGAAGCCGGCAGAGTAACGAGTCACAAGCGATAATTACAGTAGTTAGACAATCAAGACGAACTTTGAGCACGTGTGTTACATCCTACCTAACAACATAACTAAGTCAAATAATAATATAAAGCAATATATTTATGATTTAGCTATTATCGCAAATATAAGCAATATAAAATTATATGAAAAGGTAATAATTATATACATATACATACATATACATTGTAACCCATTCAGGGGTTGCAACAGCATCCAAGTTTTACAACAATCCCAGTTGACTACTAAAGCTGTAAAAGCTATTGAGTAATTTTTATTTTAGGATTAATTTAGACATTACTTACTTGTAGAAAAATTTATTGCATTTTCTAGTACAAATTCATAAGCAACTTTTGCACTAGTTTCAATTGTGCAATATTTTTAAGTAAAGTAAAATGTCAAACTTATCTCATTGAACAAGTACACAACATTCACTATGCATCATCAGGAGTACTATCTTTTAAAACAGATTCAAAGGGTTCAGATAAGGCCTCAGCACGCGAGTCTACTATCTTCACTTCTGCCACTGGGCGATCCCGACCATCTGTTGGAGTATTCTCAATTTCACGGATGATCCCCTGTAAACGAGATTAATTTGAATAAATGCTTATCAAATTAATGTGCATTGTGAATTTATAAAAATTTCTCTTGGCAGTGACCCATTAGTGGTCAGTAATTGAAATATCCAAACTCCATTGGCAAGCTTAGGATTTCCAGATTATAGAACCATAAGAATGCCAAGTTTATTACTAACCAGTTCCTTTCTAGCAGGATTACATGCAGTCTTTAAGTGCCAAAATTCTACACTACCCTAAAACTTACATCATTCCCAATGCACTTGCCCCCTTCAAGTTAAGGAAAATCTCATTGGTATGTAAAGTTACTTGTGATTACACTTGCCTTCCACTGGCCAGATGGTATAACAAGTTTAGCACTTCAAAAGTCAACCCTCCAAATTTGCAGGACTACTTAGCATTTTCCCCACTGGAAATAATGTAAAATCCAAGTCTTAGTGCCTAGGATGGAGGCATTCAGGGTCATTCTAATGAAGGAAAGGATTAGGGCACCTCTGGGGAAGGAAGGGGGGGGGAGGTACATTTGCTATTCCAGAATTTGAGATTCTGGATAAGTTAGGTACTTTAAGAGACCATCTCTAAATGCCTAAAGCCATTTAATTAACCCTTTCAGGATCAAGACCCTTGATCAAACACTCAGGGTGTATTAAAGTATTAGAGAATCATTTCCAAAAGTAATGAAACCAAAAGTACGAAATTTGATGGGAAACTTAAGGAATTATGTTCTCACAAATTTAGTGGCCTCATACTTATACAGCAGTGATTTTTCCCACTGTGCTCTATATTTAGCTAATTCTATTGTTCCAGTCAACCAACTCAGCCATTTCACTAATATTCCTTCTACTGACTAAGTACAAGAAACCACCCATTTCACTTTCAACTACACAATAGTTATCAAATTGGTAAGTTGGCCAATTTCAAAATTTTTGAATTGCAAATTTAAAAATAGGGTCCAGAATAAACAATGTAAACATTCCTGGCACTAAAACATTTCCTCTGTTCCTTAGTCATCTCGAGGCCCCTCTTATGCTGTCTCAATTTTGAATTTTTCAAATGTGCAAAAAAAAAAAAAAAAAAAAATTATGCAGACTACTGCATTAACAATCATACAAATAATCGCAGTGTATTCCTAAATGCGCATTAGACTGGCAAGCTGGATGCGTATTGGAATATTAGCAAAAATTTAACATTCCTGCTACTTTGAGCTCAATTTCAAGCTACTTTCAGTCCTGAAACCAATCAAAATCATCTCCACTTCTGTAACATGTCTTCCATTCTATCAAACGAGACCAAGAATACAACCACAGAAACCATATTAAAATACTGCTGTCACTGTTTTAAACCAAAAACCCACTGTCAACCCCCCTCTTCCCCCCCATTTTGTACCGTGTGCCAAGATAATTTTTTTTTTCCCCCCACTGTGCACACCTAATGCACAGACCTATTCTCATATCTAGTTGCAAATTTACCTCTCACAACTTACCCAAGCGAGTTGAACTCGTGGCATTGTACAGGACAGACACTGGCTTCGAAGCATTGTATAACGGGAATGACACTGAACGAGTTAATTTTTTTATGTAATCAAGATTTCAGCAGCTAATGAAAAAATGGGCACAAGAACCCCCATCCTTCTCATTTCTTCCAGTAAAAATATGTAAACAGCCTAACAGCAATCTCAAAGTTTTGCAAATTTGGAAGGATAGGAGGGAGGGGGGGGGGATTTTATGTACTCAACCCCTCCACCCCTTACAATCAGTCTGGATATTGCACTAAACAGTTAAGTTCTATCTACATTGTTCCTTCATGCAAAAAACTTGTCAAAAAAGTTTCATGAAGTACAACAGTAGAAAGCTAGTGTCATCAGTTAAACCACTGGCTATTTAACTTGGGGCATAACCCATCTGCTACCCTGTCTAGACTAGCATTACACTAAAAAGGTGCTAAGGGGTCCAACAGCACCTCAAGTAATGGAAGGCATTTAGGTTCAATCCAATCAGCAGTCTGTTCCCTGTAGACAGTCCTTTTCTCTGAGGAGTGTAGACTACAGGTGATGGTACAATAAAGTTATCCTTTTTAATGACTTACCATGCCAGACAAAACCTTGCCAAATACTACATGCTTTCCATCAAGCCAGGGGGTCTTCTTAGTAGTGATGAAGAACTGAGAACCGTTAGTATCTTTCCCAGCATTAGCCATAGAGAGCCAACCTGCACCATAGTGCTTCAGCTTGAAGTTTTCATCTGCAAACCGCTCTCCATAGATACTGCGTCCTGCAAAATGACAAAAGTGTTAATCTCTAAGCACCATGTCAAAAATTAATTTTTCTAATACTTTAAGGTGTCTAAGGAAATGCACTGCAGTTTAATTCAGTGCCCTCTGCTTTCAAAAATTCATGCTTCCAGAGCCTAAAACATCCCATTCCCCACAGATGGCAAGAGCTGGGACATTTATGGAATATCGAGAACTTAAGTTTGCTGGCATTTATAAATTTATATTGGTATAATAACACTGAAGGTAACAGAATGGTACATTTATCTAAAATTTACAGAATTAATACACCAGCTATCATCCACAGAGGCACACAGACCTTTCAGTTTTGTCAGAGGCATGCTAACATTACAGCTTGAATGTTCTTCCAAAACAGCAATATTTCCATCCCTCCTCCAGAGTGCAGGTACTGTACTTGCCACCTCTAGGCTTAGTCCTGCTAACCAGTTTTCCTGAATCTCTTAAAATGTTACTTTGTTTACACCAAAGTAAACCCCCCCCCCCCCACACACATGCACGCCTGTTTAATGCCAAAGCCCCCTTATACAAAAAAAAAAAAAAAAAAAAAAAAAAAAATATCAGCAGTGGGATACAGCCAGTGCAAATTAATTTTTAAATAAAATATATACAAGTAAAAAATAATATTTACAAGTGTTTAAAATAATTTTATTTTTAAAGCTCAAGTTTAAAGATCAGGCGTGGAACCATTCAAAAGCTGCCGTTGGCCCACGAGCTACTCAATGAGGCTATCAACCCAACATGGTAGTGATATTTAAAGTACTACTGAGAGTAAAGTTAATTAGTTAAGTGCCTTTAGTAGAAGACATGCCAATTAAAGAAAAAATACAAAAGTACAGTCTGGCCAGACTAGCATTATCTTTAGTACACAATCCTAGTAGATCTGGCTGCACCCACAAAAATCAAGTACCAGCAATATTGTCAATTGTAAGAATACAAGATATATTGAAATCTGCATTATGTTTTTATTACCTTCCTGCACTATTTCTGAGCATCATATTAATAGACTACATTTTAACTATCTTCATTTTGAGTCACTGTTCCATAAATTCTTGAGGGAGTACTTAAGCTCTTTATAACCCCCTATGGGTTAAGGAAGAAAGTGAAAGTCATTAAAGTTCAATCCATTGAAGGGAAGGTGATCCAGTTTTTAAAGAGCCTTGCCAGTATGAAGGTACCTTTAGAGATTCCAAAAGGAATAAAATACCAAAAGTTAGTTCTAAATATTGTCTTTTAGGAGTTGCATAACATCTCAGCAGCAGGTTGTGGTGTATGGTTAAGCTATCAGCTCTTTACACTTTCTATTAAGGAAAGGCAGAGACCTAAATGCCAGTCTTAACCAGTTATTTTCTTCCCCACTTCGAAAAATGGAGGTAAAAGTCAAATCCTTAATCTACTCCAGCAAGGTCTACTTGAAAATAAGCAGTTTACAGTAACAGCACTGATTAAACTGGATAGTATTTTAAAGAATAGAGTAATTTTTTAACTCATTACAGAGCAGATGGCCATACATCTCCACCACACCTAATATGGCATTCCTGGACAAGTGCAAATTGCGCCCAACAGACTATTCCCAAATGTCTGCCATTTTCATGCTATTAACTATGAAATTAAATACAGCTGAAAGGACAAATTTAAAGAAACCAGTTGTCTAGTTATGTTAGTGGTTCATGAGAGAATTTCCCAGTCTCTCATCTGGCCTAATAGGTTGGAAAGTAAATATTACAGGATTACGAAATTAAAGGTATGCATATACTAAATGCAAGATCAGCAGTCCTACCAGAAACTAAAAAATAACTAGGTTTGCATGTTACCGAGGACAGTGGTGCCTCCCTGGATGGAGGCTTTCCTACCATCCCTATACCTGACCCTGGCCAGGTAGTCAGGTTTGTAACAATAGCCTGACTGATCTGGTCATTGTACCTGGACAACTGCCTCTTCAGCTGTGATGACTAGTTTCAAATTTAATCCTTTCAGGGTCCCCAGGCCCTCTCCCAGACTTGTTCTCAGGGTCACCCAAATTAAAAAAAAAATATATATATATATATATACATTTCTTATGAAAAGAGAATCTTTTCCCGATCATAATGACACCAAAAGTATGAAATTTGATGGAAAACTTGCGGAATTATGCTCTCGCGAAGTTAGCGGTCTCAATGATGTTTACGCATCGGCGATTTTGCCCACTGAGCCCTATTGGCCAATTCCAGTGTACTAGTCGACAAAAATTATAACTTTCGCTAGAACTCCATTTTTTCTATCGAATGAGTACAAGAAACCACCCATTTACCGATTTCAACTATCCAATACAGTGGTCAGAATTTAGCAATTTTGCCAATTTCACACAAATTTCAAAAGATGCCAATTTCCAAATAGGGTTCAGAATAAACAAGACATTCCTGGCACTAAAGTAACATTTCCTCTTTTCATCAGTCACGTCCCTACGCCCCTCTTACGTTCTTTTGCTTTCCACTTTGAATTTTTATTCCAAAAAAAAAAAAAAAAAAAAAAAAAAAAAAAAAAAAAAAGATTAAAGATTTACTGTTATGCAGACTACTGCGTTAGTGTAGAAATGGTATAATATCAGCGCACTTGTGAAAGAATATTAGACTCGCCAGTTGACATGTATTGGATGCTTAGCTTGATTTGTTTACTTTTGAACTTTGGTAAAAATTGAACATTACTGCTACTTTGAGCTCAATTAAGGTACTTTTCATTGTAAAACCAGTCAAAATCATCTCAATTTCTGTAATATGTCTTCCATTCTATAAAATGAGACCAGGAAAACTAGAATACAAAAATAAATACCATACGAAAATACAGTGCAAAGTCGCTGTTTTAATCCAAAAATACTGTCAGTTTTTTTTTTCTCATTACGCACTGTGCTGCAGGATTTTTTTTATACTGCGCACACTGACCACAGACACATTCTTTCACATGTAGGCCTACCAGCTTTCTCACTAGATTTGAGGGCGCTGGAATTTAGACATTAGTACGTCAAAAACCCTGGTGCGTAAGCCGCAATAGTACGTCTTAAACCCTGAAAGAGTTAAAAGCAGCAAGATAAAAGTATCACCTACCTGCCTGCCTGCCACCATATACTGGAGGCCTATCAAGATAAAGGCTAATCGGTAGGTGTCACCACCTGTGGGTATGGGATTCATTTGGTTTTTATTATAATCATGGGGGAGTGCACTTGTAGGGGAAGGGGAGGATGGGAAGATATTCAGGTTTAATTCAGGGAACTGGAGCACATAAAATTCCCTGGATCAAAAGCCATCACCAGCAAGGAATTTCCCTCGAGGGGTCGGGATTTGATCAGAGGAAGGAGAGGCCAAGTCCAGTTCCTCTGATCAAGAACCCCTCATCAGCATTAAGGCACTTCCCTCAAGGGAATTGCACCAAAAACCATGTGCCACTGAAATTGACACCAAAATGCAGAACTTTCATGCTTTTAGAATTTTGTTAGTTTAAATTAAAGTACCTAATTCAAATTTTGTAACCAAGACACTGATTAAATTAAAGTTTATTATACTTACCACCTGTACCATCTCCTTTAGTAAAGTCACCACCCTGGATCATGAAATCTTTTATCACCCGATGGAAGATTGATCCCTTGTAGCCCTGGCCTTCAGGCCGCTGTGCTAGCTCAACAAAATTATTTGCAGTCCTTTCAACAGTGTTTCCAAAGACACCAATCACCACAGTGCCCTTTAACACTCCACCAATTGAAATATCAAAGAAAACCTGAAATTTAAACAAAAGTATCCATTTAAATTTAGAATATCATTGAACAAAGATGGGAAATTATGAATGCAAGGCACAGAATTTAGTAAATTTGATTAAGATTTCTATACCAATTTCAACAGGTAAATTTTAAATAATGGTAAACTATCATACTTTAATAGTTATCTCCCACCAAGGCTGGAGTGACCAAAAATGGGAAACATTCCATAGCAATCTTGTCATTATGATTTTGAGTCATTCTATAGCTATCTTGCCAGAAGTGCATATTCATCACAATTCAAAGTCTCCAAACTATATCTCCCACCCCTTTCAGAGAACAAGCATACTTTCTTCCAGGTCTAGTCCAACCAACCAGTTTTCTTTTAATCCCTTCACATAACCTTCTGCTCCAATGTGGGTTGTCAGCACAAGATGTGTATTAAGCTTGATCCTCTATCTGCTGAGCACAATTATTATTATTATAATCAAAAAGAAGCGCTAAGCCACAAGGGCTATACAGCCTGCCGAGCACAAGACACTTCCTATTTGTACTCTCCTAGATACTACAAAACCATAAAAAATGGCTTCACCCATTCTGATTTAACTTCTATATACCAATGTCATTTTTCCCCACAGCTCAAGTTTTTGATTACTGTACAACTAAATGCTTTAAGCATTACTACTTATTCAATATTAAAATAAAGTTCTAGCCTGTGCTGATCAAGGAATACATGGCCAGAAATGGTTAGTAACAAAGCCAATTACAGTGGACCCCCGCATAACGATTACCTCTGAATGCGGCCAATTATGTAAGTGTATTTATGTAAGTGCGTTTGTACGTGTATGTTTGGGGGTCTGAAATGGACTAATCTACTTCACAATATTCCTTATGGGAACAAATTCGGTCAGTACTGGCACCTGAACATACTTCTGGAGTGAAAAAATATCGTTAACTGGGGGTCCACTGTAATATGGTTTCTTCCATTAAGGATCTTTTTAGGGAATTTAAAAGATTAAACCCACAATAGTAACTGATAAGTAGCAGATTTGAGAGATTTGCCCAACCATCACACCTGGTCTGGGGTTAAATACCACAGCTTAAGCGTTAAATGCATTAAAAGTAAACTTTACCATGATGCTTTGAACAATTTTCTAATTTAAATCTTAGCATAAAACATTTAACCTCAACAGAATTTTAGTACCTAACAATACTTTATTCCATATTTTTAAAATGCCAACTTTGTCCCTGGTGACATTAGTTCCTTCACTTACTACATGGTCTATGATAAGCAGTTATAGCTTGATCCATCCTGGAATACTAGTGCTGTATCCTGTACATACCAGTGTCAGGAAAACTTAATCAAACTTGCCAACACTGGCAAGTGCTCCTGGCAGCCAGACCAAGGGTTATCCAACAATATAATTATGTACTTATGAATAGTATTAATATATAGTATCACTTTCTGAGCCCCCTTTATATTCCTGGACTAAGGGTTAAAATTTTAACTAATGCAGGTCTTATAACTGAAAATATATATTAACATGGACAAAATTCGACAAATATCCAGAAAGTGCAGTACAGCAGTATATACAAAACACTTAAGTTTTGCTTATGGAATCATAGGTTGTAGCCTGCCAAAATGAACATTGAACCTTCATACAACTGATTACCTGGAGTTTACCTGGAGAGAGTTCCGGGGGTCAACGCCCCCGCGGCCCGGTCTGTGACCAGGCCTCCTGGTGGATCAGAGCCTAATCAACCAGGCTGTTGCTGCTGGCTGCACGCAAACCAATGTACGAGCCACAGCCCGGCTGATCAGGAACTGACTTTAGGTGCTTGTCCAGTGCCAGCTTGATTACTGCCTGTGCTGTGGATACTTTGGATTATTATAATCATGGGGGAGTGTTAAACCCGTAGGATTATACAGTGCTACTTTGGGTTCAATACCCGAAAGTAGTTTACAGAGAAAGCTTTCAGTTATGCACAATTCCATGGCAGAATGATGGAACTTACAAAAAAGCTGGTCCATATTAAATGCTCCAAGACTTGCCTGGTTAGCAAGGACATCGCTCAAATTAAGATAAGATTTTGTTCGGAATTTTAACCCCTGAGGGTTAGCCACCCAGGATAACCCAAGAAAGTCAGTGTGTCATCAAGGACTAACATTTCCATTGGGGCCCTCAATCTTGTCCCCCAGGATGTGACCCAAACCAGTCAACTAATACCCAGGTACCTATTTGCTGCTAGGTGAACAGGACAACAGGTGTAAGGAAACACGTCGAAATGTTTCCACCCGCCGGGAATTGAACCTGGGCCCTCCGCGTGTGAAGCGGGAGCTTTAGCCACCAGGCCACCGTTTCTCAAAAAAGTGGGAAATACTTCTGAATATCCTGTATTACAAAGTTTTTTTTTTTATAGTTTTACTGGGATATTCACTTGAGAAAGTGATCCCTGATGCTTGTGACCACAGGCAAGGGTATAGCCATTCAACTAGGTAGAGTACAAGTACGAAGCAGTCTCATGCTTGGCAGACAAATCAATCCTCCAAGTCTCAAGCTGAATGACCCACATGGGTTCTGCACTTAACATTAAGAAAAAACCGAGGATTTTGGCCAACTCATTATCTAGCAGCATCATGATCATGCACTTACTGTTCCAGCAACAGGCATACGTCAAGGATAACTATGTGCTCTTGAGAATGAAGTAAGCAGGTATGATCAGAGGAAAGGAGGAATATCTCCAATTTCTTGGATTAGGAGCTCTACACCAGCACCTAGGCACTCCTTCCCTTTAAGAATACGACTTTTTGGAAGGGCATTATAACACGAGTGCCCATTGCCCTTAAAAATACAGTACTATATCCCTAATACATCTGATGATTTTTTGGAATTTATGTTCATATTGAAATAAAGAACCTTGGCTTGTTAGATCCACAGACTGAATGCAGTCTGCATCTAGATACTGGCCACACCTCTAAATATACCAGTCAGGCAATGACTTTTTGGGGGTTATTCTTGATAATATTCAAAAGGTAAGCCATGGTTAATTGTACTTTTGTGTACCTGTACGTAAATAAACACTTGCTCAGCATGTCTGAACGTTAACCTAACTCACGAAATCGTAATGACACGATTGCAAACAACGTTATTATAGACGCCACTTAAGTTTATTCAGGTATACACAAATACAGTTATATAGATTATTATACATAGCAGCATATGTGTAGAGAACCAAGGATAACCCAAAAAAGTCAGTGACTCGTTTCCACTGAGGTCCTTTTACCTTATTATAATATAAAGGCTATATCTTATTCTATAATGGAGATAACATCTTGTATTAAAAGGACTATATACTACACGAGGGTCATTAAGACTACAGTACGAGTCATTACTAGGAATAACGTAAAATTACACTTAAGTTAGCTAAATAGAAAATCATTCCTCTCCCTTTCTGTAGCTACATTCATCAGACACCTTTTGGCACTCTTCTTGAACTGGTTCACGCTATGACTGGCTCTGACATGTGCGGGTAGTCTGTTCCATTCCTTTATTGCTGTACAATAAAAGGTGTTTGAAGCCTGGCCACTGACTGTGGGTACTACAAAGTTGTGCTCTCTCCCCCTAGTGTACTATGATTGCTTTGCTTCCCAACCTTGACAAAACTGACAGCAAGATATTCTGGACACTGAGCAATTTTATAAACATGATTTAGCTTCACTTTCCATTATTTAATACTGCATTAGTTTATGGAGCAAGTAATAAATAGCTGCGTCTCCCCCTGAAAAGAACATATTAAAAAACAATCCCAAAATAAATGCCTTAAAATTTTAGAACAAGAATATAATAAAGCTTTTGATTACCGGAGTAACCAATTAATCTTACTAGTACTTGTGCCGGTAGCATGAATACCATGACAACTGTACGACCCATGTAGGTTTAGCGTTTAGTTTTGATTGTAATATCATATAACGAGTTCAAATATCAAGAGGAAAAAAGCAATCATTACTGCCTTTAGTAGCCCACCGGGTTATAAACCACGAAGCATTAAAATCTATTAACACAAGTTACGGGGAGTATAAAATACTGTACCCTTTGGGTAACTTTGGGTCCCTTGCCGAGGGTGGTATCTGTCTGTCCATCAACTCGGTTGAAGACAGAGAAGACCACCACCAGAGTAGCCACGACTAGCAGGGCCTTCATGATGAGTTTGAGTCTAGACCTGCCCGCCACCTTGTTAATACTGCAGCTGCCACCCTCCCTGCCGCCCGCCGCCCACCCGGCCACCCAATACCCGCTATATGTATCAAAACCTGCTACACATCTTGTAATGTCATACATTCTTAACCTACCAGTTTTAAAACACGCCTCTCACGCACACATTAGTTCAATGAGAGCATTTCCTGGTCTATAACTTCAAAAACTTAATAAACAAATATGTTTTTCTCTCATAAATATATTTGAAGTGTCCGCTAGCGAGCGCTCTCTATGACGGCAACATTATTGGCGTTCATAGTCATGTTAATGGAAATTATTCCTTTAAAGGAAGTTCATAGGCCAGAAATCACTTATTTTTCAAACAATGGATTATTACATTTATTAATCTAGCCAGGATAACAAATATTTGTGGATATGAATAGTCCATGATTCTCCTGGAAATATTCAATGGTCATAACATTTACAGTAAAAACACAGTTAACGCATCAATATATATTTTTTATAATGACAATAATTATAACGAGGTATAAAACGTTAAATGTGCCCCTGTTATAACGTTAAGACAGCGGCGGAGACACACATGGGAATCGCTGATTGGTCAGAGTCTGTTGTTGCCACTACCACACTGCTTCCCAGGATACATAATTATCAACATATTTTGTAATTTGTATGTGTACACTCAATGTTTATATATCCCAGTGTACATATATATACACACACACAGAGAGAAGATAATTCATTTCATAATATGCTGGGTTAAAGTTTCTTTGGTTTGGTGTTAAACCAAGTTGAATGCGGTCAATAACATCTCTATGTACTGGGCTCCGTATGACCCTTGTGGGTTTAACGCTTAGTTCTGATTATTGTTGTTGTTGTAATAATAATATAAACTGGTCTGGCTCTCAATATACATCCTGATATTGATTATATGCATAACTAATTGGGTTATCTGAATCACTGGAAGTTGCTCATTATTATTTTTTTTAAATTTGGTCGTCAAATACCCAACGAAAATAATTCTGCACTAGCATCATCACTACATTCATCAGAGGAGCGCCAAACCCATACGGGTCGTACAGCTCCTGGGTATGAACGGGTGATAAAACTGGTCAACAATTTTTGAGAAGTTGTATGCTACGTAAATGAAATTAGCTAATCCAAAATATCACCATGAAAAATGCTTATTTGCTATAGATTTAAAGATACGAGACATGTAATATTTGATTATATTATTATAACGTACAATATGTGTCAGTGTTGTTTTAAAGTCTAATCCGTACCTACTATCTGCCTTTCTGCTTGACTCTTGTAGTGGGCTGAAGAATCACCTCTTGCCAGTGTCCAGTAATAATCTTCAAGCATTCTTGTGCCCCATTTGCCCTGGTAGCATTTTTCCATGGTTGAAATATCTTGGTGAAACCTTTCACCATGTTCGTCACTAACTGCCCCACAGTTCGCTGGGAAAAAAAAAATCTAAATACGAGTCCAAAAAGTGGATTTTAAGTGACATGTTACATCCCATGTTCTTGTAAGCCTTGACGAGGTTTTCCACCAGTTCTTCGTAGTTGCTTTCTCTCCTGTTTCCGAGAAATCCCTTCCCCACTAACTTGAATGATTCAAAGTAACCATCTTTAAGAAGCTCTCGAATGTGAGGACTATTGAAGACTCCCTCTCTCATCTTAGCGTCGCTCAGAGAGGCGAATTGTGATGTTAAATACTTGAATCCCTGACCGGATTTGTCCATAGCTTTTACAGTATATATATAAGCTTTTTGTACCATATTATGTAATAAAATATACCTATTGGTAAGAAAGAACGAAAAGATGGGCTGGTAGGGAAAGTGGAATATTCAAACGGCTTCAGGAAGAAATCAAAATATTCTTCCTTGAAGCCTTTTTATCCACTTCTCGGAGGCTATCCTAAGTAGTAGGTTGGTAGACAGCAACCGTCCAGGGAAGTACTACCGTCCTGACGAGTGTAAAACAAAAGCCTGTCATTTTTTACATGATGGTACGATTGCTGGTGTTTTTTTCTGTCTCATAAACATGCAAGATTTCAGGTACGTCTTGCTACTTCTACTTACACTTAGGTCACACTACACATGCATGTACAAGCATATATATACACACCTCTTTGGGTTTTCTTCTATTTACTTACTAGTTCTTGTTCTTCTTTATTTCCTATCTCCATGGGGAAGTGGAACAATTCTTCCTCCGTAAGCCATGCGTGTTGTAAGAGGCAATTAAAATGCCGGGAGCAAGGGGCTAGTAACCCTGTCTCCTGTATATATTACTAAATGTAATAGGAGAAACTTTTATTTTTCCTTTTGGGCCACCCTGCCTCGGTGGGATACGGCCGGTGTGTTGAAAGAAGAAATTATATAAATATATATATATATATATATATATATATATATATATATATATATATATATTTATATAATATATATATTTATATAATATATATATAATATAGGATGGGGTCCACCTCTGGTGTAAATTATGGGACCCATAGCCTCGGAAAAGTGGATAAAAAGGCTTCAAGGAAGAATATTTGGATTTCTTCCTGAAGCCGTTTGAATATTCCACTTTCCCTACCAACCCCATCTTTTCATATTTTTTTTTTTACCAGTAGGAATATTTTATTACATAATATGGTACAAAAGATTTAAGAGATACATTGTTGATATAAAGGTGGCTTATACGGTACATGTTGTTACGTGTGTATCACCAATTATAGGGCGAAAATCTCATCCAGCTCCTCAGAGCTGGGGCGTGTGCCCAAAATACAGCAGGCATTACCCCTTTGAACAGCCGCACTGAGCCGCTGGAACAGAAAACTAGCTGCCCTGGGATCCCTAGTTACCCTGATGAGTCTTTTTCCCAGCTCCTTAAGGAATTTAGATGCATAGTTTCCCCATGAGCCAAGGGTCTCTGAGCCTATGGGAACAAACATATAATGATGGGCAAGTTCTCCATATTTTCTAGACTTTTGGGACTCCCTGAAGCTGGCAGCTGCCCCTCCTTCCTCCCTGGTGTATTGGAGATAGGTATCAGCCAAGGTAGATGCACATGTATAGTCCCACACCACCTGCTTCCCATCTGTCCAGGCTTGAAGGGTGATACCATCTGGATGCTTCTGGGTGCCATCAGATCTGCATAGCTGGGGTGGCTCCCTTACTGCTGGGCATCCGGCTGTTGTGAGGCTCCTCTTGATAATGTTATTAACCTCCTCATGTCTTGCAATCTTTCCCTCGGATTTACGGCACACAAGACCGTGGTACCCGAATCGGTCTGCTGCTTCACTGCCACAAATACACATGAGTTCGGCGAGAATAGGGGCGGCAAGTCGAAGGGCAACACCGATGCGGATGGTCTGTGGGTCGAGGAGTGTGCCAAGGCTGGAGTTGGGAACAGCCAACAGAAAATTCCCCGCATGAGGTGCTCTCACTGCCAGGAGGCGGGCTCTATCCTTCCCTGACACACTCTGAAGCACTGTTGAGGCTATATTTCCCACTATTGGACCATCCCAGTGCGATTGTTTGTAGTTGTTTGGGGGGAGCAGGTCTGGTTTCAGAGCCCGTTAGATTATCCCAGATCATGGCTCCGTCAATGAACTTTTGGTCCTGGACTCCAATCTTGTCCCTAAGATGTTCAGGGACAATCGCTGCTACGAGTCCTCTGGATGCAATACACGAGGACAGAAAAGCAGGTAGCGCAATCTGTATCTATATATAATATATATATATATAATATATATATATATATATGTAAAAAATTTTAATTTTGCACCAAAAGGAACTTAGAAAACTTACCTAACCTTATTATAACAAGAACAATTTATTTCAGCCTAACCCAACTATATATATTTTAGATTTGTTTACAATAATTTAATAGTAAACAAACACAGTGAAATATATTTTTTTCGTTAGATTCAGAATGATTTTGGCGAAATTATTGCATACACAAATTTTCGCTTGTCCTATGTGGCAAGATGAGCGTTGCTATTTAAGCCAAGATCGCAAGTTCTGCCTATTCGGCACGACATTATATATATTCTTTCTTTCAACACACCGGCCGTATCCCACCGAGGCAGGGTGGCCCAAAAGGAAAAACGAAAGTTTCTCCTTTTACATTTAGTAATATATACAGGAGAAGGGGTTACTAGCCCCTTGCCCCTGGCATTTTAGTTGCCTCTTACAACACGCATGGCTTACGGAGGAAGAATTCTGTTCCACTTCCCAATGGAGATAAGAGGAAATAAACAAGAACAAGAAAGAAAATGGCAGAAAACCCAGAAGGGTGTGTATATATAAGCTTGTACATGTGTGTATAGTGTGACCTAAGTGTAAGTAGAAGTAGCAAGACGTACCTGTAATCTTGCATATTTATGAGACAGACAAAAGACACCAGCAATCCTACCATCATGTACAACAATTACAGGCTTCCGTTTCACACTCACTTGGCAGGACGGTAGTACCCCCCTGGATGGTTGCTGTCTACCAACCTACTACCTAAATATATATATATATATATATATATATATATATATATATATATATATATATATATATATATATATATATATATATATAGCTAAAATGCTTAATGCTTGTCAATGCTCGGTAATAACTCACATGGTAACAAACTCATAAGACTAATTGATCTGATACAGAAGTAGAAGTGAAAGGAGATCATGAATTTTATAGGAAGGTTGCGCCTATCACCGTGCAGGTGAGCATGGAGCGTTAGGTCAGCGTGTGGGAGGACAAATCAAGGAGTGCGTGATCACAGGTCTTGAAGGGAAGCTTAAAATTTAGGTAGGAAGCTCCTTTGTGCTATATAATTCCTGATCTTGTGCTGGCATTCTGTATTAGGCTGGGCGCTGTGATGTACTTCTTGAGGGTGAATTTTAAAACGATGCCTGGTTTCCATTGTACCTATGAGAGCAGATTCTATGGTTTTGCGTTTGTAGCTGCAATGTGATTTGTGTTTGATGGTGGCAGCTAACATGTTGAAAAACGGCTGAAATCTGATGTCCATTGTGTATTGCCCTCGGGTGTTCGACGATCATCGTAAATAGTATTCGGCCCGTCTGCCCGATGTATGCCTGGTTGCAATCTTTGCATGGTATCTGTGTAGCACTGGGTAAGTTCACTGGGTGTGGATATACACTGAGAAGTGTATATCTCAGTATATTCAGTATACTCTGAGAGTTTAATCACTGTTTTATAACCTAAAGGTTTCTTGACGTGATGTACAGGTGATGCACAGCCTCAGTGACTCGTGCGATCAGTAGGCCTGAAACCTAACAAACAAATCACTTACTCGGGAATCTGACAGACAGTTGTAACAACTCCCACTTGATATCAGATTCAATATTTTCAAAGCCCGTACTTCTTCCCACCACTTCAGCGCTCAATATTTTACAACCCCGCCTATAATCACATTAAACATCGTATTCCTATATAACCTCTACGGGTTTAAAGCTTGCCCATCAATATAGTAATATTACAATACCTTCCCTCACCACTTTCATTCTCAACTGCCATTTCATTTCTCTCCCAGGCTTTCTCTCATTATTTATCTCTCTCCCTCCTCGAGTATTTCTTGTTCTCAGCCAATTTACTGATGACTCGTGCATATTCTTATCTGTTCTTCGTTCACACTACTTCATATCTCAATTAACTTTTTTTTTCTCTGCCTTTCTTATATCATTTTATATTTTAAGAAACTTTCAATTCCTAACATTTTTCTCCTTTAGCACCCTTCTTTTCTCATCATATTAGTTTTATATTATTTAACCTATTTTATTTGCTTTATTCTAGTTTTTATTGATTTCAGCTGAAATATGAAATACGTAAATGGTGGGATCAAAAAGCGAGACGTACTGTACAACTATCTACAATGGAAAGTATACTCTAGCATGGAGTGAAGAGCTTGAAGGGACTGTACAGTTCAGTCTTCAACTGCTTCCACTATATTAGTCACCTCTATTCGACTGAAGTGGACTGCTGCTCAGGTGAAACGTCCCGGCACTAAAAATACCCAAGTGTTGCTCATGTGTTTTTTTCATCTAATTGTCCATGTTGTACATCGCTAATATGATAGGTATAATTTACTTTATCAGTATTTGCTAAAGCTCTCTACACGGAACAGAAAGTTGTCCCAATGAAATTTTGTTCTACAACTTGTCTTTTTATTTTCATTTTTTTAACCATCTGTGAAATGAAAAGCGGGTTGCCATGGTGAGAAGGCAGGAAGGAATGAGAACGTTAAGAGCTGGGACCAAGTGGTTATCCTACTCTGTACCGTAAATACCTTCTACTACACATGTTACTGCATACTGCGGTTTACCAACAGAGATGCAGATGAATGGAACAAATTACTAAGTAGCGTTATGATAAATAGGTTTCATATGAGTGGGAATGGTAGTGTGAGGTGGACCTGCTTAGAGCATTAATCAGCAGACTCACTGTAGTGATATTCTGCCCAAGCAGAACATTAGGGGAGGGGTACCACGTCCGTGCTGGGTGCTACGTCGGTGCTGGGTATCACGTCCGTGCTGGGCGCCACGTCAGTGCTGGGTACCAAGTCAGTGCTGGGCGCCACGTCAGCGCTGGGCGCCACGTCAGTGCTGGGCGCCACGTCAGTGCTAGGTACCATGTCAATGCTGGGTACCACGTCAGTGCTGGGCGCCACGTGAGTGCTAGGTACCATGTCAATGCTGGGTACCACGTCAGTGCTGGGCGCCACGTCAGTGCTAGGTACCATGTCAATGTTGGGTACCACGTCAGTGCTCACTGGAAAACAAAGAATGCGGATGTAGTATACACAGACTTCGCAAAAGCCTTTGACAAGTGCGACCATGGTGTAATAGCACACAAAATGCGTGCTAAAGGGATAACCGGCAAAGTAGGCAGATGGATCTTCAACTTTCTAACCAATCGCACAGAGAGTAGTGGTAAACAGTTAAATCAGATGCTGCCATAGTGAAGAGCTCTGTCCCATAAGGCACAGTACTCGCACCTATCCTGTTCCTTATTCTCATATCAGACATAGACAGAGATGTAAACCATAGCACTGTATCATCTTTTGCAGACGATACTAGGATCTGCACGAGTGTGTCATCCACTGAGGACACGGCAAAGCTCCAAGAAGATATAAACCAAGTTTTCCAATGAGCAACAGAGAACAATATGATGTTCAATGAAGACAAATTCCAACTACTCCGTTATGGAAAACTGGAGGAAATAATAACTAGGACTGAGTATACTACAAACTCCAATCACACAATAGAACGGAAAAGTAATGTAATGGACCTGGGTATGGTGATGTCCGAAGACCTCACCTTCAAGGGCCACAACAATGCCACTATCACATCTGCTAGGAAACTGATAGGATGGATAATGAGAACATTCAAGACAAGAGATGCTAAGCCAATGATGATCCTTTTTAAATCACTTATTCTCTCTAGGCTGGAATACTGCTGTACATTAACATCCCCATTCAAGGCAGGTGAAATTGCAGAACTAGAAAATGTACAGAGAACCTTTACTGCATGTATAAGTTCCATCAAACACCTTAACTACTGGGAGCGCCTGGAAGCACTTGACTTGTACTCACTAGAGCTCAGGCAAGAGAGAGATATCATAATCTACACCTGGAAGATTCTGGAGGGACTGGTCCCTAACATGTACACAGCAATCACTCCATACGAAAGCAAAAGACTTGGCAGGCGATGCAACATACCCCCAGTGAAAAGTAGGGGCGTCACTGGTACACTAAGAGAAAACGCAATAAGTGTCCGGGGCCCAAGATTGTTCAACAGCCTCCCACCAGCAATAAGGGGCATTACGGGAAGACCCCTGGTTGTCTTCAAGAGGGAGCTGGACAGATACCTAAAGACGGTGCCGGATCAGCCGGGCTGTGGTTCATACGTTGGATTGCTTGCGGCCAGCAGTAACAGCCTCGTTGATCAGGCCCTGATCCACCGGGAGGCCTGGTCGTGGACCGGGCCGCGGGGGCGTTGATCCACGGAATGACCTCCAGGTAGACTCCAGGTAGGTAGGTAGGTAGGTAGTGCTGGGTGCCACGTCAGCACTGGGTCCCACGTCAACGCTGGGTACCAGTTTTATTTCCACAGACAAAACTGGCAGGACCAGGTATATTTAAGATCATGTCCTCACATTTCTACAAGAGTTTCTGGACGAATGGTATATTACCATCTAGCAAAGGTTAAAGTAACAGAAATTAAGCAGGATAGACAGTTTCATTCTTCACATTGAGTTTGTCACGTATATTTAATACCTTCTTATAATGCCTTTGTATATATTTTCAATTATATATATAAATTAAGTAACTCTAAGGACATTTTATAATTAGATAGTGTTTTTTTATAACTACTTCATTGAGTATCCTCAACCATCCTCAAGTCATATATATCAGGTTGTCATGTGATTAAGACCCGCGTCAAGAGATGTCCTGATTCCTGATAAAATAACTAAAACCTTAGAGTTCATGTTAGGATACTGATCCTTTGTGTTTTCAGTAGGGTGTACAACTAGCTGGGGTAGGTCAGCGGATGATGAACCTTTGACGGGTTATCGTCTGATTAACACCCATGTTAGGAGACACTGTGTTGCTTCCTCACGTACAAACGCCATCCTTTAGTCATATACTGTACACAGAGTATTCTTGACGGGTGGTCAAGAGATGCCATTCAGCCTTAATAGCTCTCGTGCAGTCGATAGGCTTTAAAACCAATTAACAACCAACTAAGGCAACAATAAGTTGCTCCAAAGTTTGCAGTGGCATTATCACTCCTCAGGTGCTGTTGCCACATTGTATTACTTAAAAGTATAACGAACCAACGTTGTGGAAGAGTTTTTTCAACGTACATTATGCCGATTATAAGGACAAGTTTGCCTTGGGAAAGGTTGATAACAACGGTTTCCCTGCCAAGGTACACACACTGCAGGGCAAACAAGACACTGTAAATAGTTCTGAATAGCGTAAATCAAGAACGTAAATTATATTACTGTCCTAAGAGAGTTCTGATAGTCATAACAGATAAGAGTTTGATTAGTGTAACAATTTTATTATATATTACATAAAGGATCGAGAGATCCTTTGTTAGGTGAGCAAGTCACAATAACGAACTATTTACAAAACAAATGAATTCAGTTACATTAGTAATACATTGATTACATAATTAGTGAGTTGGGTCACATGGATATTACAATGAAGTCCTTGAGACTGGACAAAAGTGCTCTGTTGATGAAGAAGGAACAATTAAGATTTATTTATAAAAGTTAAGTTAAGGTATTTCGCCATACTGTTTTTATATGACAAAAACGTGTGAAATTTGTACCTAAGTATGTTACTTTAACAAATAAAGCTTAAAGTGACTGAAAAAGAATAGATTAAATTTCGAAAGGGAAGTGGTTGCATTATCAATACTCATATATGGAAAGGTAGCTGTTTACCCTCATGTATTGTGAAAGACATAAGATGGTGATCAGGGAGAGACCTGGCTAGTGATGCAATGTGTGCTAAGTTGATGGATGCTGTAAAATGTTCATACGAGATGAATGAAGTCCAGGTCAATAGTGTTATAAAGTAGGAAAATTTAGCAGTAAAAGTGAGTACTGCCACTATTGTTTTTAATGTTTTTTTTTATAGACAGAGTTTAAAGATAAGCGAGTGTAGGCGAGTAACGCGCTATCATAAGATAAATAATCTGATATTAAATAGTAGATGTCACAGATGCTATTTGCAGATAACAGAACGTTACCGCAAGATTCAGATGAATGAGTCCTGAAGTATGAAGAAAATTAAAAACTTCTTTAGTTAACTGAGGAAACACAAAATTCTGAGCATCATATACATAGTGTTATCACAATTTTTCTATGGAAAGGAAACAGAACATCTGGATATAAGTGAAAATAGTTCGAGCGATGTTCAACTTGTGATATCTGTTTTTTTTTTTAAGTCGTGTAGCCTGTGACTTGCTCCCAGCAACAGCCAGAGTGGGAGCAGGAAAATGCAAGGAAAAAAGAGCTGGACGGGAGAAGGGAAGGAGAGAGTTCCCTACTTTCACATCAAAGTCTGTATGGAGAATAATATATATATATATATATATATATATATATATATATATATATATATATATATATATATATATATATATATATATATATATATATATATATATTATACATAGTCTACAGTCACAACACACAAGAACATTATATACAGTATAACATTACTGTGCATATATTTATCTCAGTTCATTATTTCATACTTAGGTTTACAAATTTCTTTTAAGCATTAACCTCACAAATCTTTCTGGAAATACCGGTAGAGAGTTGTTGAGGAGTTGCAAGGTGAGAGAGAAGGGCATCAGGCAACCAGTCCTGACCAGGTGTTGCAACTCACACATGTAACACATTTATACCAAGACTTGCATTATCATAATGCCACTATTTATTATAATTTAGATATTAATCCATTGCATTAGGGTGATCGAGGGAGGTTACCCCGGTTTTCTGTATCAATATTCACAACAATATAAACAATGGTTTATGAGATATCATTGAGAAGAAAGTACCTCATCCTCATCTTCCCTCTCTTTACCTCCTGTCCAACTTTCACTTTCTCACGCGCGGACACAGTGGACCTAGTAGCGGTCCACCCTGGCAACCACAAATAGGTGAATACACACACACACACTTTTCTGTTTGTGACTGATGAAAATATTCAGATCACAACCCACAGATCCCGTGTTCAGTTAGGTGAAACAACTGGCAGGGTTCCCGACACCCCCTGCTGCCCCACCATTGTTAGTTGACTGAAGTGGGTCGCGTCCTGGGAAAAAACTGCAATGCAAATGTATGAAAAACTCGAGACGTTGTGGAATTATTTAAGTGTTAGTTGAAAGGTACAGACTACATAACGTATATTGTTGTGTATCTCATGTTGCTAATAAAAATGAATAATTTTTACCAGATCTTTGATTAAAGACTCCATATCTATAATTTAAATTCTCAGGTTGCATATAAATTTCAAAATTAAAAATTCGAAAGCTATAATTATCATATATAATTCATGTCTACGATTAAAATTTACAGTTAATTAAGATTAGTATCTATTCAGAACCAAAGAATTCCCACTGCCCTCCCAACTTGTGGACAAATGAAAATTTAGCATATAAAAGTAGGCACCTACAACTGACACTTGTTGCATCAATAAGTTATATTTATTAGAGGACACAAATGTTGCAAGTTGCGCGTGAAAAGAGGCATTATCTAAAGATACAGAAATGAATCTGTAGTTTACCTGGAGTTTACCTGGAGAGAGTTCCGGGGGTCAACGCCCCCGCGGCCCGGTCTGTGACCAGGCCTCCTTAGGTCAGTGTCCCAGGATGCGACCCACACCAGTCGACTAACACCCAGGTACCCATTTTACTGATGGGGAACATAGACAACAGGTGGAAAGAAACACGTCCAATGTTTCTACTCTGGCTGGGAATCGAACCCAGGCCCTCACCGTGTGAAGCGAGAGCGTTAACCACCAGGCCACCAGAGCCAGATTTTGCAAAAGCCTTTAGGTAAGTGCGATCATGTATAACTGAGCACAAAATGCGTGCTAAAGGATTAACTTGCAAAGTGGGCAGATGGATCTTCAACTTTCTAATTAATACAATACAAAGAGCAGTGGTAAACAGAGCTTAATGTCAAAGGATCTTATCTTCAAGGATCACAACAGTGTCACTATCACATCTGCTAGGAAAATGATGGGGTGGATAATGAGAACCTTCAAAATAAGGGATGCCAAGACACTGATGATCCTTTTTAAATCAAGGCAGGTGAAATCGCAGATCTAGAGAATGTACAGAGAACCTTCACTGCACATATAAGCTCCGTCAAACCTTAATTACTGGGAACGCTTGGAATCACCTGTACTCACTGGAGCACAGGTGAGAGATATACCATAATCTACACCTGGAAAATCCTAGAGGGACTGGTCTCAAATCTGCATACAGAAATCACTCCCTACGAAAGCAAAAGACTGGACAGACAGTGCAATATACCCCCAATGAAAAGTAAGGGCGCCGTCAATACACTAAGAGAAAGCAATGAGTAAGGGGCGTAAAACTGTTTAACAGCCTCCCACTAGGCACAAGGGGACTTACCAATAGACCCCTGGTTGCCTTCAAGAGGGAGGTGGACAGATACCTAAAGTCAGTACCCGACTAGCCGGCTGTTGGACTACGTGCGGCCAGCACTAACAGCCTAGTTGATCAGGCTCTGATGCACCAGGCAACCTGGTCATGGACCGGGCCGCGGGGGCGTTGACCCCCGGAATACCCTCCAGGTAACATTGTATCGATCGCATATGCTAGAAAAATGACAGGATGGATAATGAGAACCTTCAAGACGAGGGATGCCAAGCCCATGATGACACTCTTTAGGTCACTTGTTCTATCTAGGCTGGAATATTGCTGCACACTAACAGCACCTTTCAAGGCAGGTGAAATTGCTGACCTAGAAAATGTACAGAGAACCTTCACGGCGCGCATAACGGAGATAAAACACCTCAATTACTGGGAGCGCTTGAGGTTCCTGAACCTGTATTCCCTGGAACGCAGGCGGGAGAGATACATGATTATATACACCTGGAAAATCCTAGAGGGACTAGTACCGAACTTGCACACGAAAATCACTCACTACGAAAGCAAAAGACTTGGCAGACGATGCAACATCCCCCCAATGAAAAGCAGGGGTGTCACTAGCACGTTAAGAGACCATACAATAAGTGTCAGGGGCCCGAGACTGTTCAACTGCCTCCCAGCATACATAAGGGGGATTACCAACAGACCCCTGGCAGTCTTCAAGCTGGCACTGGACAAGCACCTAAAGTCGGTTCCTGACCAGCCGGGCTGTGGCTCGTACGTTGGTTTGCGTGCAGCCAGCAGTAACAGCCTGGTTGATCAGGCTCTGATCCACCAGGAGGCCTGGTCACAGACCGGGCCGCGGGGGTGTTGACCCCCGGAACTCTCTCCAGGTAAACTCCAGGTAGGTTAAAAGACTACTTACGTCAGCAATACCAACCACACCGCACATGTCAGCAATACCAACCACACCGCACATGTCAGCAATACCAACCACACCGCACATGTCAGCAATACCAACCACACCGCACATGTCAGCAATACCAATCACACCGCACATGTCAGAAATACCAACCACACCGCACATATCAGCAATACCAACCACACCGCACATGTCAGCAATACCAACCCCACCGCACATGTCAGCAATACCAACCTCAGTACACTGCACACGTCAACAATATATAATTAATGCTGCTTCGTGAAAAACATTCCTTCCTTAAAAAGATTTATGTAGCTGCCCAAGATTATTTCTCAACCAGAGACTGAACTGAAATTTAATATTGTTTTGCTAGTGAATATAGACCTCTGTGTTTAAATAAATACCTACGTAGCCCATGATGATGATGATGATGATGATGATGATGATGATGATGATGATGATGATGATGATGATGATGATGATGATGATGATGATGATGATGATGATGATGATGATGATGATGATGATGATGATGATGATGATGATGATGATGATGATGATGATGATGATGATGATGATGATGATGATGATGATGATGATGATGATGATGATGATGATGATGATGATGATGATGATGATAGATGATGATGATGATGATGATGATGATGATGATGATGATGATGATGATGATGATGATGATGATGATGATGATGATGATGATGATGATGATGATGATGATGATGATGATGATGATGATGATGATGATGATGATGATGATGATGATGATAGTAGTGGGTGTACTTCATTTTATAAATTCAGACCTGTCATTATTTTTTTTATTGAACTGTACTGGACAGTAAGAAAGGGACTAGCTGGAGTTCCCTGCGTCATTAGATTAATATTAATAATAGGACATATAATTAAGGCAATAACAAATAACTTTAGAAATCAATTATGTATAACTGTGTAAGGGATTTTGACGAACTTTGATCGACTGTGTTTAAAGTCATGTCACCCATTCACCTCCAATCAAGAATATTTTAATACCTAAAATAGGGATTACAATATCTAAAAAATTGTTTCGACTTACATTTCTCGACTTCTCACTTTTCATTCCATTTCTAAAATGTGAAACAAATCGACAATTTGAATTTTCCTTCAAGGAGGATGTTTTGGTGCTGGTGAAAAGCTCTTGATGCAAGGAACTGGAGCTACGCTTTCCTCTGATCAAACCAGATAACCTCCTGCTCAACAGGCGACATTTGACCCTTACGGGTGTAGCGCTACTCAGTGCACATAAACACCAACTGGAATTATGAAAAAAAAACTTGATATCAATTGTGATGAGTAGCAATGAATAGGCGATGGAGAGTCCAGGTCCCCACACGCTTACTCATGGTGAAAGGAACTCATCCTCACTGGCATGTAATAAAAACTTTAATTTTCTTCTCGATACCAAGTGGATTCATGTCAGGAAAATTTATTATAATTATTATTATTAAATTCATGAGGGAAAGCTCAACTCGTAAGGGTCAGACAGCTCCTGAGAGAAAGGGAAGGTGTTCAGGCTCGACTCAAGGTACTGGGAGCACAGGTCCAGTTCCTTAGATCAAGAGCCCCTCACCAGCATCAAGGAACCTCTCTGGGGGAGGTCAAAAAATTTAGTTTTATTTAGGTTAGGCCTAATGGTATAAAATGCCGACGCGATAGTAAAAGATAACATTAGCGAGCCTTTATAGACGACGTTTCGCCCACACAGTGGGCATTACGAGTACCCTCATTGGTGTCCGGAAAAGAGTCACAATTTTGGCTAGGAAAAAAGTCATTGGGAAAAAAGTTACATTTTATTTAAAATAGGTTAGGTTGTGACTTTTCTGGATTCCCCTCCTTTTCCCTCCTGCATTTATACTCATCGTTCGTACCCAGGGTTCTCTTCGTACCCAGGGTTCTCTTCGTACCCAGGGTTCTCTTCGTACCCAGGGTTCTCTTCGTACCCAGAGTTCTCTTCGTACCCAGGGTTTTCTGTCCGTACCCAGGGTTCTTCTCTTCGTAAATTAATAAAGCCCACTGACCGAAACGCCGTTAATAAAGGGGGTGGGAGGCAATCGGGCTCAATTCAGGGAACTGGAGCACAAATCCAATTCCCGAGATCAAGAGCCCCTCACCAGCATCAAGGAACCTCCCCTGAGAGGTATTCAGAAATAAACCGTGTTTTCGTTAATATAAATTCTGTTATGTTTATAAGCACACATATAATCACGTTTATTTCCTCAAATATCTTCAATTAACCTAGCGTAATTATTAGACAAGCTTCATAATCCTTAACATGTTAACTAATGCGCAATTCACAATTAGTGCACATTTCTAGATTAACATTTATAACACAAAACATTAGGTAATAAAATACAGAAGAGGTAAGAGGTGAATAAATGTAGGTTCATTATATGATGATACCTGGATACTCATTATTTCCACAGGTAAAGTTAAGAACTGATCAGTCATGCTATGACTAATAGAGAGAAAAAAAAGGCTGGCAGAATTGCACTCTGAAGATCCAATACCTTTCACAAGAGCACTGAAGTCAGTGTTTCGAAAGCTGTGAAACTGTAAAATGTTATTTATTAAACGTATCTGACTACGTATGATGAAGCGAGTCCGTAACAATACTAGTGTTTGATAACAGTGACGATAAACACCGTCCAGTGTGTCATTGTTAGAGCCGTGGGGAGGCTGTGTAGCCTACACACCTACACTCAGTAATGCATACACTGGTACACAACCGCTGTTTACCTGGAGTTTACCTGGAGAGAGTTTCGGGGGTCAACGCCCCCGCGGCCCGGTCTGTGACCAGGCCTCCTGGTGGATCAGCGCCTGATCAACCAGGCTGTTGCTGCTGGCTGCACGCAAACCAACGTACGAGCCACAGCCCGGCTGATCAGGAACTGACTTTAGGTGCTTGTCCAGTGCCAGCTTGAAGACTGCCAGGGGTCTGTTGGTAATCCCCCTTATGTGTGCTGGGAGGCAGTTGAACAGTCTCGGGCCCCTGACACTTATTGTATGGTCTCTTAACGTGCTAGTGACACCCCTGCTTTTCATTGGGGGGATGGTGCATCGTCTGCCAAGTCTTTTGCTTTCGTAATGAGTGATTTTCGTGTGCAAGTTCGGTACTAGTCCCTCTAGGATTTTCCAGGTGTATATAATCATGTATCTCTCCCTCCTGCGTTCCAGGGAATACAGGTTTAGAAACCTCAAGCGCTCCCAGTAATTGAGGTGTTTTATCTCCGTTATGCGCGCCGTGAAAGTTCTCTGTACATTTTCTAGGTCGGCAATTTCACCTGCCTTGAAAGGTGCTGTTAGAGTGCAGCAATATTCCAGCCTAGATAGAACAAGTGACCTGAAGAGTGTCATCCTGTCCAGAATAGTATGGCATTAATATACAGGGATTAGAATTTTTACACTACAAATATGCAAATGAACGTCGTTTTAATATCTGTACACACACATACACACACAATATATTGAAGATAAAGCAGGACAGATAGGGGTAGATGGATTGCATTTTCCTGGACTGCAAGGAAAGTGTCGACACCAGACCACACTATAAGTTTGAGAAACAGGCTGAGATACCAGGAAATGTATGACAACAGATCGAGGCATACCTGAGGAAAAGAAGACAGAGCCAAGGAAATGTACTTATGTTCATGGGGAAATTAAAACCCGTAAGGGTCATACAACGCTTAGAGAATGAGAAACAATGAGGACTGATCTCAGGGAAAGATAGTAGCTCAGACTCCTTGAATCAAGAGCCCGTCACCAGCCTCATGGAACTTCACTCAACTTGGGGGGGGATTAAGGAAGAAGTACCTGATTAATACATGAGCGTAAACTTCCAAAAGGATTAGACCTATACTGTTCCTGTTATATGCAGACGGGACAGAGGCTTGTGAATGCTGTATAGTTGTCGAGACGTATACGAACAAATGAAGATAAAGACGGATTCCGGAGCGACTTGGAGAGATTACACGAGTGGTCAGACAAGTAGTTACTGGAATTCAACCTCAGCAAGTGCAAATAAAGAATAGTCTACGAGGAAAGAACTCTGAAGGTCACAAACTGGGTAAAGGATCTAGGAATAAATGAAGTATCGAGCACGTTACCAGAAACGAACATCAACCAAATAACTACGGTGGTATATATTAACGAAGGTAAGAAATGACTTTTGGAGCATCAACGGTCATTTAGACCGTTGATGCCCCATTAAATGCGAGGCCCACTGTTGAGTATGCAGCACCAGCTTGTAACTCACTATCATGCACATCTAACATTTTGAAGATCATGTTCAGAGGGTTGCGACAACAACAGTTCCCGAGTTAGAGACATTTGGAACTGGATTTGTTTTGTAAAGTAAAAGGACACAAGTGCAACTAATGTGACATATATTGTGGCAACGTTTCGCTCTCCAGGAGCTTTATCAAGCCATTACCTTGATGTTTTGTTTTGTTTCCCGACAAATCTTACCTAATCAGAGCATTCCACTATGGATTCAGAATTAAGGTAACTAAGATTTCTTTTCAGCAAGACTGGTGTTACTTTTACATGGGGACTACCATTCTGGATGGCATGTGAAACCAAGACTCGGTGAAAAAAAAAAAAAAAGGTGTTTTTTTTTCAAAATTTAGGCAACAGCTTACCATAATTTACCGACTCGCGTAATGACACGATTGCAAACAAACCAAACTAACCCCGCCCGTGGTACGGTTTCTTTACTATAATTTACCTTAAACATTTAATTACAGAAAACGAGACAAACAGTGACTAAAAGAAAACGTAAGTTAATGATAAACCTTTGTAAAACAAGAACTCACGTGGGGCGAGTGGATAGTGGAGACAGAAGAATTGTGGGGGAAGAGGACGGGCTATAATATGAAGAAAAAGAGATGGGGATAGACTCAGCAGCAGAAGCGTTGTTGATGTCAATAGTTCATGATAGTTCGAACTTGGGAGTACAAGATCGGAGGATGTGGCGGCCACCAAAACGCCGTTGCAGAAAGTTCTGTCACACACTACAAAGGCACACGTTCATGGCTATGGTAGCGGCGTGGCAAGGACGGGTAATGGTATATTAACAATATCCCGTGGCTTGGGAGGCCACGCACTCGCTTCACACACTGAGTGTCCGTGGTTCAGTCCCCGCCATGGGTGGAAATGTTGGGCATGTTTCCCTACACCTGCTGTCCTTGTTAAGTAAGTAAATTTATTCAGGTATACACAAATACAGTTACATAGATTATCATACATAGCAGCATATGTGTAGAGAATCTAGAATAACCCAAAAAAGTCAGAGTGACTTATTTCCATTGGGGTCACCTAGCAGCAAGTAGGTACCTGGGTGTTAGTCAACTGGTGTGGATCAAGATTGGACAAGATTGAAGTTCGGACCCCAATGGAAATAAGACAGACAGTCCTCAACGATACATTAACTTTCTTGCGTTATCCCGGGAGCTAACCCTCCGGGTTAAAAATCCGAACTAATCTTTTCTTATGGTACTGGCAAAGAAAACAAGACTTCATTAAATGTACACACCTGTAAATAGCAGGAAGATTATAAACTTGACTCAAGAAATCGTAATGACACGATTGCAAACAAACCATACCCCCGGCCGGGATTGAACCCACGGGCATAGAGTCTCAAAACTCCAGCCCGTCGCGTTAGCCACTAGACCAGCTAGCCACAATAAGATTCATCCAACTAGGTATATTTCTACACCATAGGAAGGTTAGCACAGGCACCACTGTGACCACAAATGCAAGTTTTTACAGACGAATCTCCAGCTAGCGTGGCCGTGACGAACTCTAGCTCAAGTCCCTTCAAAGCATGCCTGCACTTCCGCCATATACCATATCCCACATACCCTGATTCTGTCAACCACTGTCCATCCTAACCCCATCCCCAAGCCCCACCCTATCCAATTACCGACCTCTAGTAACCTTGATTTCACCGTATTAACTCTCATTCCGGTATTCATACCAAACATCTGAATCACTCTACCCACCCTCCTTAACTCCTCCTTACCCCGTAGCAAAACAGTAGTATCATCCACATACCCAATGATGCCCCCTTTGCACCCCCCTCCATCTCCTGTTTGTCCATCACCCTCTCAACAGACTCATAAAAAGGATTCTGCACACACACGCAAAGAGCAGCTGTGACATCGGACAGCCCTGCCTCAAACCTCTCTCCATCGGTACACTTTCACCCAACCTCCCATTGACCTGTACCCTCACCTCTGCCTCAGCATACAGGGTGTTCACCCACCTCACTACCCCCTCCCGAAACCCCTAAGAAATCTCTGTCCACGCAATCATATGCATTCACCCAATCTAAACCTAGTATTCCCCCTTCCGTACATCTCTCTAGAAAATCCCTAATCAAACCATGTCCATCCCTCATCCTTCTTCCCGGAATTCCCAACTGCCCCCTATGTAACACTAAACCCAACACTTTCCTCATTCTGTTGCCCAAAACCTTAGCAAAAATCTTGTAATCCGAGCACATTAACGTAAATGCATGGTAATCATTCAAAACTCAGCATTCCTTCTTTTTGGGCACTAAAACCGTGACACCCGTTCTTTGCGATTTCCCCATCCTCCCACTACTTAACATACAATTCAAAACCCCCACCAGACAATGCCGTACACTCTCCCAATGACACCTATAAAAATCGTTTGGTATGCCGTCTATGCCTGGGGTTTTACCCTGGCACATCCCAAAAACTGCCTCCACCACCTCCTCTACACTAATACTACCCTCGAGTGTCACTGTCCTGCTCACTTAATACCCTATTAAACCCTTCATCCCCAAAACGTCCCTCACCCACTTCCCCGCCAACCCTCCTCCACTTCTCCCTAAACCAAAAATCTGCATACAAACTAATATTTTCCGTGGTGGATAGGCCTTGACCCTCCTCAAAGCCACCCCCCCCCCCTGTACCTGCCTCAATATATGCCAAGATGGTTTTCGCCTGCCGTTCCTTAAACCTCCTTAATACAAAACCCGATGGCCTATCCCCCCTTAAAACATCTTCCAACCCCGCCCTAACTCGAATTGCCTCAAATTTTTCATTGTGAATTTCCGCCAACCTATTTCACAAACGTTCCATGTCCACACTCCGCCCCACCTGTTCCTCTGCATAACAGTCATTTAACTGACCCTCAAGATAATTTTGTAGACCATAGCTCCACCTCGCCATCTCCTTACCCCGTACTTTAAAAAAATTCGCGATTTCAACTTTAGCCCTCATTTCCCACCAATCCAGCAAATCCATTTCCAGTATCCTGCATAAACTCTCACTATGCCATCTACCCTCAAATCTGCTATAACAGCACGATGATCAGAAAAACCCACATCGATAGTCCTCACCCTCTCCACACCTATGCCCTGCCTAACATAAATCCTATCTAACCGTGCCTCATATCCCCTACGAATAAAAGTGTGCTCCACTCCATATCCCCTACTTCCCACCACATCTACCACTCCAACATCTCGCAAAACATCCCGCAGAACCCCCAAAACACAACCCGCCCCCCTCGGAACCACATCACCATCCCTAATGACAATTCCAATCCCCACCAATCACCATAAAAGCAGGTAAACCTCTCAAGTGATATACCAGAACATCACGTACAAAATCCACCTTCACTCTAGCGTTACTAGTTGCTGGCATGTACACACCTACAAAACTAACCCTCCTGGCCCCCCAAAACCCATCCACCCTGACAACCCGCCCCCCCCCCTCCCAACCCAGGATACGCAAAGGACTGGTCTCCTTTACCGCCACAGCCATACCTCCTTTCAACCTCAAAGCATCACTGGTAAACAACCTATAACCTTTCAACAACAACTCACATCCTAACCTATGGTTATGTTCCTGCAAAAAACAGACATCAATACTAAATCTCCTCAAAACCCACTCTAACCATACCCTCTTGACCTCGGTTTTAAGACCGTTTACATTGAAAGTTACACACCTGAATTTTACAAGAATGGCGGCTTACCCCTGTGCTGCTGAGGCTTACTTGGTCCTCCTTTCATAGGTCTCGGTCCTTCTCTATCAATCCCTCGTTCCTGCCCTCCAACCCCTCCCTGTCCCTTCCCGCCGAGCTTCCCATTGCCTTCCCCTCCTCCTGGACTTGCTGTTGCTACCACAGCTGCCCACAGCATCTTCCCAGGCCTCTGCGCTGGTGTGAGGACCTCGTCCATGTCTGATGCCCCCGCTGATCTCTTGCGGGAGCTACCCTCTACACACATATCTTTTGCAACCACATCTTCTTGATGGACCTCCACCACCACATTGCTCTCCTTTCGAACCTCACTCAAGTCTTCCTTACCCTGCTTCTGTTCATCCATCACCTTGACATCACCTGACCTCACATCACTTTCCACACCATGCTCCGACTCTTCCAAAAAATCCTTCAGCACAGCCTCCAAAATCCCTTCCTAAGCTGAATTTGTAGTACCTAACGGTCTGTCTGACAGCAATATTCCCTCCCCCCCCCATGTCCACTGGTAGTGTAACACACGTCTCCAAAACCACCTCTGCTCTGTCGACCTCCTCACTCCACAGGCCTTTACCCCGGCTTTCCACTTCACCCGTCATAACGTCCGCAGCTTCTAATGGCGTATCCTCAGAAGCTGTCTCCTGACGCCTAGGGCCCTGTCTCCTGGAGCATTGTGCCACCATGTGCTCATAAGAGTCACATAAACGGCACGTCTTCCTCTGCCCCACATATTGTACAAAAACCTGTGTTCTATGGCTATGCAATGTGACATATGATGGTATCGGCCTCCTCAGGGTCATTTTCAGTGTGAAGGATTCTTCCGGCATCCCCTCGTAAGGGCCGTCCCTCCACATTCCCATGCTCGCCGAGTGTACAGTCCCATAACCACTGAACACATCTTGTAGGCTGTATGCTGTTGCCTCAAAAGGTACATTCCTTACCTTCACCCAAGTAAAATACTTAGACACATCATGCAAGCATACTTCCACTGCCGAATTGATACTCATCCTCCTTTCTTGAAATTCATCGACGATGGTAGAGTAGAAGTCAGCTCTCATGAACTTCACGAAGACCCTTGACATACCATTCAGAGCCACACCATACAGCTCTTCATTGGGGATGCCATAACAGTCCCTGATAATGCTTGGCAGAAGAACGTTCATCGTGGCACTGCTTAAAGATCCTCTAACCAGCTCAATGCAGACAGTATTTATGCGCTGGTTCATTCGGTCCGCCATCTTGGTGCTAATGCTATGTTTTCCTCACCAGGTGGCGTGCAAGAGAAACTGTAGAAGCGTCCTCTCTCCCCGCAGGTCGAGAGACGAATGTCCTCCACGTATTAGCTGCCTGTGTAAGAACTGATGGAAGATAGCGGTGAACACACGTGTAACACTTCGTTCTGGAGAGATCCGCCTGAGGTGTATGTCTCTCGGTGTATATATGCTCGGAATTTAATCATAGCACTATTTTAGAGATTAAAGTATCCTTGACCGGTGGTGAACTGGTGACATACAGCCTGAATGACCCATTGAGCAGTCAGTAAGCTTAAACCCAATTATCATAAATTTGAGACAGCGTGACTGACACCAGTCAATCCATCTGTATAAGCTACTCCATGTACTTGTAGAAATAAAGATTAATTTTATTATTATTGCTATTATCTATTACAAATCTATCATGCAGGACGAGTCGCATATCTATGAAGACGGCTCCAACAGTCAGCAGATGGATGCCCGTGGTCCGTAATGATCTAAAACACTTAGCTGTGTTTTTATGCGAATATCAAGTAATAGTTAAAAAGAAATAATATCTATAAGAGTCGTTAGTGACGCATAATACCTGCCTATACAGTGAAGGCAGAGGAACAGGTTCGGGAACTTTTTTTTTTTTATATTTTTATTTAAGGACACAGTATACAATCTACATGTTGTTATACATAAAACTTAACAAAAAAAACTCAACACTGAGAAAAAACAAGCCTAACTAGGAATGAAACAGAAGAACCTACACATGAGCATTCCTTAACAAAAAAAGCTACAAAACAATACCTGTTACACTTATGCATATTTTGTATAAAAACTTTATATACAAAACATTAAGTATACACCAAATCATTTCTCATACAATTGTTTTGTATAGTAACATATTACGTACATAGATTCTCGAAAACTAAAACCCCCTGACAATGTTTTCGAGGAGACTAAATCGTACTCCCCACACCCCATATAACCCAAATACACATCATATGGAACTTTGCATACTCTAGAATAAATGATAAATAAGAAAAAATTGTCTAAGATGTGTGCCTCCTCCCATCACCCACAAGGTACACAGTATGAACAGGTGAAATATACCCTTAATCCGTGTGTATATACGTTCCTACCTCATTAACTTCCAAACTGGAAGGAATACTGAATAGGGCAATGTACAATGCCCACTCTCGTACACAGAACATCTAACATTGACAAAGTTAAATATACAGGAAATACATGAGCCTGGTGCATGCAGGCACCTCGCCAGTACTACAGTCGTTAAATAGGATAGGAATCATAACATTAGTCTCTGGGGCAACAAAAACAAACCCCGCATCTTTTACAACACAAATAATTCTTAGCTCATTATTTCCTAAAAATTTTCAGTTTGGTCCGTCTTTGAAAAGTATCGAAAGGACGCCTTGGCGAACCCACAGAAGCAATAAAATCTTACCATAAAACCTCCACCTCTCTCACAGAAGCCCCATTTCAATAACAGAACACCCCACCCACACACACAGACAAACTCACACACAGACATGCACACAGACACACACCACACACACACCACACGCAACAACACACACACTCAACACACACACTCAACACACACACACAAACACACACACACACACACACACACACACAAAGGCCTTCACACAGACATGCCTTACATCATGTTATCTCACATACACCACTGGAGCATCCACCATCTCCTCTCTTCCTTACTACAATCATCTCCAAGTACTCATCACTCACCTCCGGAAGCCAACCCCTTGCTGCCTTTCCCCGGCACCATCTGTAGTAGTCGTGCCACAGTCAGTCCCCGATAACTCTCCGGAAAAAGAGCAACCCACTGACCCCCATATAAGCTCCCATTCCTACCCACCGACCTATAAAAACTCGCCGCTAAGGCCTCGATCCTGACATTACCCCCCACCTCCCTCATTCCCAAGAAACATACAAAAAATCAACCATTATATACCTTAACGCCCTCGCTACCTCATTAGACACTCCTCCCACATCTAAAAGTAAAGCCCTAAGGACCCCCACCCTTCCCCCTCCAAATAATCCAAAAACACCCCTCAACCACACCCTTACATTTTCCAAAAAAGGACAAAAGTACACCACATGGAAAGCATTTTCCACGTCACCACAATGCGCACATGAAGCATCACTCACATATCCCATCTGCCTCAACACCTGTTTTGACGCCAATGTCCCCATGAGGAATCTGTAGACCACTTCTCTCACCCTTGCAGGCATTCTTAGCATTCGAAATTCCTCCCATATTACCCTCCAATTATATGTGGGGAAGACAGCCACCCCTTGCAGCGTCTCCCGACGATACTCAACTCCCACCAGCCTCCCTATTCGCAAATGACGCACATCTCGCACTCTTAACATATACCTCAAGATATCCTCACACACCTCCAGGTCCCTCCCACTCCACCAACAACGTAAGTCCCTCATCACCTCCCCCACACGCCGCCCCCAGACCCCCCCTCACTGAGGTATCTCACCTTGATGTATATTGCCCTCACCCTGGGCCCCAATGCCAACAAACCCAATCCCCCCTGACGCACCCCAGTCATTACTACATCACGTCCCAACCACACCCTCCCATAACCCCATATATACCTTAATGCCCTCCTCTGTATGTCTGTTACATCACAATTTCTCAAGGGATATACTGCCGCCGCTACCCAAACCTTACTGTATACCAACGAATTCACAATCACAGCCCTTTGGTGCAACGTAACATCTCTGGCCCGAAGGCCACGTAGCCTACCCACTGCCCTGTCACTAACTGCCTCTGAATTAATCTTTCTACTGTCCTGCCTGTCCGCTGTGTACCAAATCCCACAAATCTTAATCCGTTCTATGACATTCCATCCAAACCCCTGACCCAATCTCCCGCCTACCCAGGTGCCCACCTCTAACAACATCGACTTGCTTTTGTTTACCCTCATTCCTGTTACGGCCCCAAACTTCTCGATGACTCTACCCACCCTCGAAAAATCCTCCCTTCCACTAAGTAAGATCGTCGTATCATCAACGTAACCCACAACCCCCCCGTCATTCCTCTCAACCCCCTCCCCACACAACTCTCGGTCTACAAGCTCATGAAATGGGTTCTGAATACAAGCAAATAATAGCTGTGAAAGTGGGCAACCCTGCCGCAAATCCCTCTCCATACGAATCCCAGAACCCAACCTACCATTCACCTGCACACGCATGATCGCCCCTGCATACAATGCATCCACCCACCCTACCACCTTGGCACCAAAACCCAGATCACACAAACTCTCACGCAAAAACACCCTGTCCACACAATCATACACATTCTCCCAACCTACCCCTAGAACCCCCCCCCCTCCACACCCCTCAAAGAAATTCCTTATGCGCCCATGTCCATCCCGCATACTCCTCCCTGGAATCCCAAACTGACCTCCGTGTAAAAGCGATCCGAGAACTGCCTTCATTCTATTCCCTAGAATCTTTGTGAACACCTTATAGCCTGCGCACATTAAGGAAATTACCCGGAAAGCACTCTGCGTCTGCGCCCCTTCCTTCTTTGGTACTAATACTGCTATGCTTGTACGTTGTGACTCGCCCATTCTATCCATCTAGCATATTTTTCAAAACCCCAACTAAACAATACCTCATGCACCTTCAATGAGCCCTATGAAAGTCAATAGGCAAACCGTTAATGCCTGGCTCCTTACCCGTGTGCATACTGAAGACAGCGTCTGCCACCTCAGCCTCACTAATATCAGCCTCCAACCCCACCCTATCCTTTTCTCCTATAGCATTATGAACCCCCCTACCGAAAGATGCCTGCCAGGTGCCCCGCCTCCCACTCTCTCTCCATTTTCTCCTGAGCCATTCACCTGCATAAATGCTCATACTCTCAGTGGAGATGAGGACCGCACCTTCCGGGTAACCCCCCACCCCCGCACTAGTCTCTAACTGCAATAACGTGGTCACTCTCCTACGCTCCCTAAACTTATGCAGCACATACCCAGTTGGTTTATCCCCCCACAACACATCGTCCAACCCTGAACGAAAATGTATCGCGTCAAAATGTTCATTATGAATCTCCTCAGTCCTACCTCGAAGCAGTGCTATATCTTCCCCCTCCCCACCCCCCCTCCCATAACATGCCTGCAACTGACCCTCCAAATAATTCTGCAAACCATATCTCCATCTCGCTTCCTCACGGCCCTTGACCCTATAAAAATTCGCTATCCCAGGTTTCGCCCGCAACTCCCACCATTCTACAAGCTCCATAGCCCGATCCCTAGCTCCCCAAAACCCATTCCACCACTCCTCAAAACCCATTCCCCCCCTTCCCCCTGAGCAGCCGCACATTTAACTTCCAATAGCTGGGGTAAATATGCATGGCACCTTCCCACGACAGATCCACTATCACTGCCCTATGGTCCGAGAAACCCACATCAAAAGTCTGCACCCTCCCGACCTCCAATCCCTTCATGACGTAAATCCTGTCTAGTCTTGCAGCATACCCCTTGCGAATGAACGTGTGCTCTACCATATAACCTCCTCCCCCTGCAACATCTACGACACCCGCATCCCTCAACACATCCCTCAGAACACGTAATACACAATCCGCCCCCCTCGGTTCAACATCCTGGCCCCGAATTACACAATTCCAATCCCCACCAATAACTGTGATGCCAGGCAATCCCTGCAGATGGTACAATAAGTCTTCCCTCACAAAATCCGCTTTTACCCGTGTATTGCTCAACGCCGGCACATACACTCCTATGAAACACGCCCTTCTATCACCCCATACACCATCTACCCGCACAACCCTCCCCCCTGCCTCCTCCTCCCAACCCGTGACACGCAAGGGGCTGGTCTTCTTTATCGCTATCACCCCCCCCCTTTCAACTGCCAAGCACAACTAACATACAACTTATACCCATGCAACAACAACTCACTACCAATCTTATGATTGTATTCCTGCAAGAAACACACATCCACCTGGAACCTACGTAAGAACCATACTAACCACACAGTTTTGATCTCAGCCTTGAGACCGTTCACATTTAGAGTGACACACCTGAAATTTATAAGAACGGTGACTTCCCTCTATGCCTCTGTGGCTTGCCTACCATCCCTTTTCCTGTGCATCGACCCGACGCCTCACCAGACTTTCCCCTGGCTCCCTCCCCACCTTTTACCCTTTCACTACATAAATCAGGATCCACTAGATCCTTTTGGTCCAGCAACTCCTCATCCTTTGCCCAAGCTTTTTTGCCCGGCCTCTGCCCCGGCGTGAATACCTCCTTGGCCTCAACCGTGCCAGCTGGCCTTTTCCTAGAACCACTACCCACACACATGTCTTCATCCGACAAATGCTCCTGATGGACCTCCACCTCCACCACTTGCTCTAAGCAAGTTCCACACAATGTTTGTACCACAGACTGCTGTTCCTCCCTCACATCAGCCTCGGCAGCACTTAAGGTGGAGGTTCCCGACCCGTCCAAAAAACCTCTCAACACGTCCTCCAGTAAATCTTCCTGAGGAACATCGTTCCTTCCTGATGGAGCCCCCGACGGTCCTGTCTGCTCCCCCGAGCCTACCGGGAGTGTAACACAGGTACCGACCGTCGGTACTTCCCGATCAACCTCTTCACTCCAACGACCACTCGTCCCTGCTTCCTCCTCTCCCAACTCCGGCATCAACTCACAAGGCCATTGCTCCACTGCCAACGTACCAGGAGCCCTGGTAGGCTGCCTCCTAGGACACTGTGCTGCCATATGGTCGTAGGAGCTACATAATCGACATGTCCTTCTCTGGCCGGCATAGTGCACAAAGACCTGCGTCCTGTAACCCACTAGCATGACGTAGGACGGTATAGGCCTAGCCTCAGGTCGTCCCTTGTATGGCCCATCTTTCCATACTCCCATTGTAGCTGAATGAACTTTACCATAACTGTTGAAGACCTCCTGTATACTATACACAGTCGCCTCGAAAGGGACGTTTCTCACCTTCACCCATGTATAGTACCTAGATACGTCGTGCAAGACGACGTCCACTGCCGAGTTCACAGTCACCTTCCTCTCCTGGTACTCATCAACAAGTCTGTCGTAGACGCCGGTACGATTCAGTTTCAGGAATACTCTGGTCATCCCATTTAAGGCTACACCATATACTTCATCGTTGGGGACACCACAGACGTCTCTGATCATGGCGGGTAGCAATGTATTCATCGTTTCTCCAGTGAGCGTGCCACGTACCAGCTGTATACAAACAGTGTTGATCCGCTGACCCACTCGATACGCCATTTTGCCTTCCAGTTGCTAAAGGTCACCACCAGAGGGCAGGTGTAGCTAAGTGACCCACTGATCAGATCAGATCGACTGGTCCGAACCCTTGACTGGTCCGAACCCTTGACTGGTCCGAACCCTTGACTGGTCCGAACCCTTGACTGGTCCGAACCCTGGACTGGTTTCAAACGGTTTTGTTGGACAATAAAGCAGACTGTAAACGGATGGGGTTGTAGGCGCCCTTATAAACACAAACATTAAATATAAATCAGGAACGTGCACGGAAAGCTGTCCAATATACAAAAACAGTTAGAAACAGAAATACAAATAGCTAGAGCTTCATTTAAGGAGGTTATTAATAGAATATTCAAGAGGTTGCTAGTAGAATTGCAGTAAATCAACCATTCAAATCACTATGAAGCTGTGTGTAGTCTGTGGTCAGTCAAACAAACGGGCTTCCACATGCATAAATTGTCATTTTTGTGGAAATTGGTGTCACACTCCTTGTGCAGATATCCAAGAACTAGCTACAAGCAGTATTAAAACAGGGAAGTGTTTTTGGGTATGCCCAAATGAGATAAATCTGTGGACTAAAATCACAAGGGTATTAAAAGAGGTCAACATCAAAGCTGCTTTCATAGAAAACCTGGAAGCTTTCTACAACAGATGGGAACATAAAAAGTCTGGGCTGAATGGTACTGCCCTTGATACTGGCCATGTAGTCAGAAACTGTAAGGCTGGAGATGATGTCCTGGTAGTCAGTAAATGTGGGGCTGATAGTGCTGTCCTGGGAGACAGTAATGGTGAAGCTGGAGGTGCTGTCCTGGGAGACAGTAATGGTGAAGCTGGAGGTGCTGTCCTGGGAGACAGTAATGGTGAAGCTGGAGATGCTGTCCTGGGAGACAGTAATGGTGAAGCTGGAGATTTTGTCCAGGTAGTCGGGAATTATACGCAGGAAGAAATACATATAAATGACCTCATAGGGGACAAGAGCCACAGTAGGGAAACAAGTGTAGTCAAAGATAAGATAAAACCAATATTACAAACTAGAAATACCGCAGGAAATAGCAAACAAGAGGACTCCACTAGCAATAGTGAGGATATATTACCAAAAACAACTGGTGGGAGCTCCATTGTTGGTGCTAGGAAGGATAGAAGTAAGACAGGGAAACATGCACCAACAGGGAATACAGTCACAGAAACCCAAGGCAAACGGAAACCAAGCCTGTGCACATACTATGCACTCGGTATCTGCTGGCATGGGAAATCTGGAAAAACAGATGGGACGTGCAACTATGACCACCCTAGAAAATGCCATGCCCATATGACAACAGGAAAATGCAAACTCCCTTCCTGTAAGCTTTTTCACCCTGAACTGTGTACCTCTTCAGTACAGGAAAGACTGTGCTATAACTTAAATTGCCAGGCATACCATCTAAAGGGGACAAAAAGATACAAAACATCCAGGCCATGGGAAAACCTGGGTAGCCACAGCCACTCAAGAGGGAGAGGTTTTTTAGTGCCAGGAAGGAAAAAAAACTGGCAGGAAATGGCAGAAATCGTACACCAAAGCCAGTCATTCCTTCAGTGGAACCACAGTCGATGGCCTCCACTCCAAACCAACAGATACAGATACTAATGCCGGAAAAAAATCCCCCCCCCCCAGTACCAACAATACCACCAGTCCGATAACATTCTTCTTTGCAAATATACAGGGTCTAAAGCCAGCAACAAACAACAAAATACCTTTCATCCGTGGACTGCTTGCAGAGGCAAAGGCAATGTTCGCGGCTTTCACTGAGACCCACATAAAGGATCACTTGGACAACGAAATATGGATCCCAGGTTACAACCTATACAGATGTGACAGAGTGAACAGGCAAAAGGGGGGGGGTTGGCCTGTACATAGCAGAGTCACTTGTTTGCACAGAACTGCTAAATGCCTCAAATGATGTAGTGGAAGTTTTAGCAGTAAAGGTCGAGAACCAAAACCTAGTCATTGTGGTAGTCTACAAGCCTCCGGATGCAACATCCCAGCAGTTCCAGGAACAGCTGTTAAAAATTGACCACTGTCTGGAAAATCTTCCAGCTCCTGCACCCAACATCTTGCTCCTGGGGGATTTCAACTTAAGGCACCTAAAATGGAGGAATATAGCAAATAATATTGTTGCAGTAATAACACCAGGAGGCAGCTCTGATGAAAACTCACACTCAAGCGAGCTTTTAAATCTCTGCACAAAATACAATTTAAACCAGCAAATAATAGAGCCTACTATACTGGAGAATACACTAGACCTCATCTTCACTAACAATGATGATCTGATAAGAAATGTCACCATATCAAAAACAATATACTCAGATCACAACATAATTGAGGTTCAGACATGTATGCACGGAGCCCCAGACCGACAAAATGAGATTAGTCACGAGGGAGCATTCACCAAATTCAACTTCAATAACAAAAACATAAAGTGGGACCAAGTAAACCAAGTCCTAACCGATATAAGCTGGGAAGATATACTAAGCAACACAGACCCCAACTTATGCCTAGAACAGATTAACTCGGTGGCACTCGATGTATGCACAAGGCTTATTCCTCTAAGAAAAAGGAGGAGTAGATGTAAAATAGAAAGAGACAGGCGCTCCCTTTACAGGCGACAGAAAAGAATAACAGAGCGGCTAAAAGAGGTCAATATATCTGAAATGCGTAGGGAGACACTGGTCAGAGAAATAGCAAGCATCGAACTAAAGCTAAAAGAATCCTTTAGGAGTCAGGAATCGCGGGAAGAACTAAAAGCCATAAATGAAATCGAAAGAAACCCAAAGTATTTCTTCTCCTATGCCAAATCAAAATCGAGAACAACGTCCAGTATTGGGCCCCTACTTAAACAAGATGGGTCCTACACAGATGACAGCAAGGAAATGAGTGAGCTACTCAAGTCCCAATATGACTCAGTTTTTAGCAAGCCGCTAACCAGACTGAGAGTCGAAGATCAAAATGAATTTTTTTATGAGAGAGCCACAAAATTTGATTAACACAAGCCTATCCGATGTTATCCTGACGCCAAATGACTTCGAACAGGCGATAAATGACATGCCCATGCACTCTGCCCCAGGGCCAGACTCATGGAACTCTGTGTTCATCAAGAACTGCAAGAAGCCCCTATCACGAGCATTTTCCATCCTATGGAGAGGGAGCATGGACACGGGGGTCGTCCCACAGTTACTAAAAACAACAGACATAGCCCCACTCCACAAAGGGGGCAGTAAAGCAACAGCAAAGAACTACAGACCAATAGCACTAACATCCCATATCATAAAAATCTTTGAAAGGGTCCTAAGAAGCAAGATCACCACCCATCTAGAAACCCATCAGTTACACAACCCAGGGCAACATGGGTTTAGAACAGGTCGCTCCTGTCTGTCTCAACTATTGGATCACTACGACAAGGTCCTAAATGCACTAGAAGACAAAAAGAATGCAGATGTAATATATACAGACTTTGCAAAAGCCTTCGACAAGTGTGACCATGGCGTAATAGCGCACAAAATGCGTGCTAAAGGAATAACAGGAAAAATCGGTCGATGGATCTATAATTTCCTCACTAACAGAACACAGAGAGTAGTCGTCAACAGAGTAAAGTCCGAGGCAGCTACGGTGAAAAGCTCTGTTCCACAAGGCACAGTACTCGCTCCCATCTTGTTCCTCATCCTCATATCCGACATAGACAAGGATGTCAGCCATAGCACTGTGTCTTCCTTTGCAGATGACACCCGAATCTGCATGACAGTGTCTTCCATTGCAGACACTGCAAAGCTCCAGGCGGACATCAACCAAATCTTTCAGTGGGCTGCAGAAAACAATATGAAATTCAACGATGAGAAATTTCAATTACTCAGATATGGTAAACATGAGGAAATTAAATCTTCATCAGAGTACAAAACAAATTCTGGCCACAAAATAGAGCGAAACACCAACGTCAAAGACCTGGGAGTGATCATGTCGGAGGATCTCACCTTCAAGGACCATAACATTGTATCAATCGCATCTGCGAGAAAAATGACAGGATGGATAATGAGAACCTTCAAAACTAGGGATGCCAAGCCCATGATGACACTCTTCAGGTCACTTGTTCTATCTAGGCTGGAATATTGCTGCACACTAACAGCACCTTTCAAGGCAGGTGAAATTGCCGACCTAGAAAATGTACAGAGAACTTTCACGGCGCGCATAACGGAGATAAAACACCTCAATTACTGGAGCGCTTGAGGTTCCTAAACCTGTATTCCCTGGAACGCAGGAGGGAGAGATACATGATTATATACACCTGGAAAATCCTAGAGGGACTAGTACCGAACTTGCACACGAAAATCACTCACTACGAAAGCAAAAGACTTGGCAGACGATGCAACATCCCCCCAATGAAAAGCAGGGGTGTCACTAGCACGTTAAGAGACCATACAATAAGTGTCAGGGGCCCGAGACTGTTCAACTGCCTCCCAGCACACATAAGGGGGATTACCAACAGACCCCTGGCAGTCTTCAAGCTGACACTGGACAAGCACCTAAAGTCAGTTCCTGATCAGCCGGGCTGTGGTTCGTACGTTGGTTTGCGTGCAGCCAGCAGCAACAGCCTGGTTGATCAGGCTCTGATCCACCAGGAGGCCTGGTCACAGACCGGGCCGCGGGGGCGTTGACCCCCGGAACTCTCTCCAGGTCTCCAGGTAAACTAGGCGTGCGTCCTCTCTCCCCGGAGGTCGAGAGACGAATGACTGGGGAACAGGTTCGGGAACTTATTGAACAAAACTGAGTGAACCTTAAGGTGTTCGGTCTTCACATGTCCCTAACTTGCGTCAGTCTGTAGGTGACGTGTGTGCTGTGGCTGTAGGTTATATGTTCGCATTAACAAAACGACAACCACACTTACATACTCGTGGCGCCCCGTCTTGTATGATCAATTTATCACAAAATAATTTCAGTATCCGCATACTTATGTGTACGTGCGTATTTATATATGTATTTTTTCAGTGTACAACTTAAGGTGCAATAACATTAGAGGAAAATATTAGCTTTATATATAATATTCTGAAAAGCGTACCTTTCTTGGTTCATGTAGAGAGAGCAGCAGTGTATGCACTGAGTGGGGTATATTATGAACATATATCTCAACATACATGCACCTATAGTTTACGTTAATCCCTACAATGGGCATTAAAGTATCCCTGAGTGGTAGTGTACAGGTGACATGCAGCCTAATAAACCATCGAACCGAAGTAATGACAAATGCACCATTCAAGGGAGGTGCCTTGATACCGATGAACGGCTCTTGATTCAGTAAACTTGATGGATCGAATCTGCCTCCCATTCCCTAGCGCTGTATGACCCTTACGGGTTTAGCGACTGCCCATAAATAACAATATTAATAAGATGCAATAGAGGCCTAGTAAACAAATGGGAAGCTTAAAGCATGCTGCAACAAACGCATTGAAATACCTAAGAAAATGAACGTTAACACTATGAAGGGTTGCATTATTTTTAATTAACATAAATGCGATGCAAAAATATAACTTTATATGTTATTGTAAATGTGGCTAACATATTTCAGGTGATAGAAACAGGTGGAGAACATGGGTGGTGGAGGAACAGTACTGTTGCTGGGCATGTGTGTCCTGTTGTTGGTGGACAGTGCCGCCTCTGAGGACAAGGACCGTGAAGAAGCACAAGGAAGAAAACTAGGAGACGGGGTAGTAAAGAAATGTGAGAAAGGAGGAAAAGAAAAAAAGGGAGGAGGAAAACAAGATGTAGGAAATGAGGGGGAAAGAAAGCCATTGAGCAGAGAAGATAAAGGAGTACAAGAAGGAATGAAAGCGGTAACACAGAAGGTAGAATTGAAGACCAAGGTGCAACACACTTCATCATAGAAAAAACGAGTAGCAGCAGGTGGAGGACTGCTGGGTAGCACAGCAAGGTGATAATAGTTCATTCAAACTGCAAAACAACGATAGCTCTAGACCTTTCGTGTCGTAATCAATACATCATCAGGAGCTTGCAATGTTGCAGAAAAGAGGTCCAAGCAAATACGATCACAGTGCGCGCCTTTGCTCCAGCATGGGCGCTCCCTGTGTTCGGGCGAAAAGCCGAGAGTTATCATTCAATTCCCCCAGTGGTTGTTTTGTATCTTGTATAGCTTGTTCGCGATTTTTGGATAATATATATATTCTTTTATCAACATGCCGGCCGTCTCCCACATATATAAAATTAAATCTCAATTATTTATTATACTGTGCCTAAGAATTTAGAATGTAATTATTTACTAGTCACATTTAACTAGTGTAGGTTACATACTGCCACGTTTACTACTGAAAGTTCCTTTGTTCAATGTTCATTCATTTCCTCACAGCGCAAGACTGGTGGGCGGAGGGCAGATGGTGCACCAGCTCCCTGGCCTGAGTGCGGTAGTAAGGGGCGGTGGTGGTGGTGGTCAGTAGCCACAGTGGTGGTGGCGGGGGAGCTCGTAGTGGTCATCATGGTGGAGGTGGTCATCGCGGCGCTGCTTTTGGTCGTCACGTTGGTGGTTTTGGCTATCATGCTCGTGGTTTTGGTCATCATGGTGGTGGTGGGATCTTTGCAAAATTGCCCAGGCTTAGAAATGAGGGTCCGAGAGATAACGTGGGCCCCAACGGGCCAGAGATTCGATTTTGTCATGCTACTAACCCCTTCGTCTGCCTTAATGACAACGTCTTCAATTCTGAGATTATAGTGCATGGTTCATGCAATATGTAATATACGTAGTTTTGTTTAATATACAAGCTAACCACAAAAGGATCTGTAGTGAGTTGAACTGGCAGTTTGAAAGCTTAGGTATTTGGTAAGCCAACAGAACTCTCAAAACTTAAACACCAGTTTGTAAAAGAGAAAATGTATAGTCCCTGACAATATGTTCTCGTTTTTTTTTTTCAGAGCGCCCGTCTCTGCGTCCCTGAAGGGTTCCAGTGTGAATAATAACACCTGGTGGTGATACTTGGCTAGTCAGAAGAAATGTCTAATATGGCGTGTCTCAGTCATAGGACGACCCCACTTACTGGCAAGCGACAGCTGGCGTTCCCGTGCTAGGGATTCACATCTTAAAAAAATCAACAGATGACACTTACTGCATGAACAACTCTATACTAAAACGACCTTCAAGTTGATAAAGGCTTTATTTGTGTACGTGTTTATGATTGGTAACTAGTTCCCACATAGGAGACTAAAACTTATGACGATCGGTCCGACCTGGACCGTTAGCTAGCCACACAGATCTCTGCTTGACTAGTCGGTCAGAAAAGTCGTCATAAGTTTGTCTCCCACATGTGGGTTGTTTGTTTATTGTTCCAGTTACCGTATTATGCCTCATTAATGGACTGAAACAACGAAAACAGTTATGCCCTGTACCGCTTTCCCCACGAGCTGTTGCGGACCATGGGTAGAGGAAGGGAAGCTTCCCAGAGGCTGTGACACTGGAGTTTCCAGGTGTCTGCGTGTGTTTGCGAAGATCATTCCCCATGTGTGACAAAACCAGGACTTCAGAATGTGTAAACGTAATCTGGTTGAGGTCCTTGTAAGGTCAGTGACTCGGGTTTACCAACTAACCGCAGCAAGGGACTAGCTCCCTTAAGGTTTACTATACTAATAGCAGGAGTGTTAGAAATAAGATAGATGAGCTAAGATTAATTGCAAGTGCAGGAAACATAGATATTATTGCTATAACAGAGACCTGGCTCAATCTGAAAGATAGAGAGATGCCCTCTGAATGTCACATACAAGGCTATAAATTATTCCACACTGACAGGGTCAACAGGAAAGGTGGTGGAGTAGCGATGTATGTCAGAGACAATTTAAATTGTTGTGTTAGACAAGATATTAAATTAGAAGCGTCAGCCACTGAATCTGTTTGGTTACAGCTTCTCGAGGGCCGAGATTTACAGGGCCCCAAATCTTGATAGGGAGTGCAGTAAACTTCTATGGGACGAAATTCGTAAGGCATCTACATACGAAAATGTTGTGCTAATGGGAGATTTCAACTATAGACAGATTGACTGGAGCAATTTGACAGGAAATTTAGAGTCGGGTGACTTTCTTGATACGATCCAGGATTGTTTTTTAAAACAGTTTGTGACAGAGCCAACTAGGGGAAATAACCTCATTGACTTGGTTCTTGCCAGTAGGGAAACACTAATTAATAATCTTGAGGTTAATGATGAGCTTGGGGAGAGTGATCACAAATCACTCAGTTTTAACATATCATGGAATTCCCCTAATAATGGCAATCAAGTCTCCGTCCCTGACTTTCGCTTGGCTGATTTCATAGGACTGAAAAATTACTTAGGTGGGCTGAACTGGAATGACCTGACTAGGGGTCAGGTAGGTGGTGATGGTTGCCGATATGATGCTTTCCAGGGCATAGTTCTAGCTGCTCAGTCAAATTATGTTCCAAATAGGGAAATCAGATCAAACAAAAATGATCCTAAATGGATGAACAATAGATTAAAATATCTGATTGGTCAAAAGAGAGGCATATATAGGCAAATCAAAAGAGGAGAGGGGCAATTAAGAAATCGATATATTCAGTCAAAGAGAGAAATAAAAAAGGGAATTAGAAAAGCAAATAGAGATTATGAGGTTAAAGTTGCAAGAGAATCGAAGACTAACCCAAAAGGATTCTTTCAGGTATACAGAAGTAAGATCAGGGACAAGATAGGCCCACTCAAAAGTTCCTCGGGTCAGCTCACTGACAGTGATAAGGAAATGTGTAGAATTTTTAACACATACTTCCTCTCAGTTTTTACACAGGAGGATACCAGCGATATTCCAGTAATGATAAATTATGTAGAACAGGACGATAATAAACTGTGCACTATTAGGGTCACAAGTGACATGGTCCTTAGGCAAATAGATAAATTAAAACCTAACAAATCCCCAGGCCCTGATGAACTGTATGCAAGGGTTCTAAAGGAATGTAAAGAGGAGCTTAGCACACCTTTGGCTAATCTTTTCAACATATCACTACAAACTGGCATGGTGCCAGATAAGTGGAAAATGGCAAATGTGATACCTATTTTCAAAATAGGTGACAGGTCCTTAGCTTCGAACTATAGACCAATAAGCCTAACCTCCATAGTGGGAAAATTTATGGAATCAATAATTGCCGAGGCAGTTCGTAGCCACCTTGAAAAGCATAAATTAATCAACGAATCTCAGCATGGTTTTACAAAGGGGCGTTCCTGCCTTACGAATTTATTAACTTTTTTCACTAAGGTATTTGAGGAGGTAGATCATGGTAATGAATATGATATTGTGTATATGGACTTCAGTAAGGCTTTTGACAGGGTCCCACATTAGAGACTATTGAGGAAAATTAAAGCACATGGAATAGGAGGAGAAATTTTTTCCTGGATAGAGGCATGGTTGACAAATAGGCAGCAGAGAGTTTGCATAAATGGGGAGAAATCAGAGTGGGGAAGCGTCACGAGTGGTGTTCCGCAGGGGTCAGTGTTGGGCCCCCTGCTGTTCACAATCTACATAAACGACATAGATGAGGGCATAAAGAGCGACATCGGCAAGTTTGCCGATGACACCAAAATAGGCCGTCGAATTCATTCTGACGAGGACATTCGAGCACTCCAGGAAGATTTGAATAGACTGATGCAGTGGTCGGAGAAGTGGCAGATGCAGTTTAATATAGACAAATGCAAAGTTCTAAATGTTGGACAGGACAATAACCATGCCACATATAAACTAAATAATGTAGATCTTAATATTACGGATTGCGAAAAAGATTTAGGAGTTCTGGTTAGCAGTAATCTGAAACCAAGACAACAGTGCATAAGTGTTCGCAATAAAGCTAATAGAATCCTTGGCTTCATATCAAGAAGCATAAATAATAGGAGTCCTCAGGTTGTTCTTCAACTCTATACATCCTTGGTTAGGCCTCATTTAGATTATGCTGCACAGTTTTGGTCACCGTATTACTGAATGGATATAAATTCTCTGGAAAATGTACAAAGGAGGATGACAAAGATGATCCCATGTATCAGAAACCTTCCCTATGAGGATAGACTAAGGGCCCTGAAACTGCACTCTCTAGAAAGACGTAGAATTAGGGGGGATATGATTGAGGTGTATAAATGGAAGACAGGAATAAATAAAGGGGATGTAAATAGTGTGCTGAAAATATCTAGCCTAGACAGGACTCGCAGCAATGGTTTTAAGTTGGAAAAATTCAGATTCAGGAGGGATATAGGAAAGTACTGGTTTTGTAATAGAGTTGTGGATGAGTGGAACAAACTCCCAAGTACCGTTATAGAGGCCAGAACGTTGTGTAGCTTTAAAAATAGGTTGGATAAATACATGAGTAGATGTGGGTGGGTGTGAGTTAGACCTGATAGCTTGTGCTACCAGGTCGGTTGCCGTGTTCCTCCCTTAAGTCAATGTGACCTGACCTGACTAGGTTGGGTGCATTGGCTTAAGCCGGTAGGAGACTTGGACCTGCCTCGCATGGGCCAGTAGGCCTTCTGCAGTGTTCCTTCGTTCTTATGTTCTTATGTTCTTAAGGTTCGATTACGTAAGGTTAGTCAGGAAACAGGACAAGTGTTTCCTGACGCGGATCTTATTATATGATGACCCGCTATTGGAGCTTTTGGTCATCTCAACGAGGCCTTCAGCTGGCTTACCGGTCCACACGTTTAAAACTTAATGGTACCGGACAAGATCTCATGCACTTAAGAATATAATTATTTACATACTAGATTATACTGCTATAACTGAATATAAACCTGATGGCTAATATAATTTCCTGTAACTGTATACTTAATGATCCATATTAGTTTACAACTAACTGTATACATGGTGAAGCATATAACTTATTATACATGAATTGTATACTTTGTATACTTTATTGAACGTATAACCAATGAAACAGATGCAGTCTTATATTTAAGCTGCCATATTTTTTGTATATGCACATAATTATATTATGGATGAAACATGGCAAAATCAATGTTTTCTTTGGTTAAAGTGTCTTTGGATTATATGTATTTAAATAACGTCTCCATGAAAATAATAATCTTGAATATCCTAGTGTATCCTTGTATCAGTTTCTACGCAGTACAAAAACAAGTATTTGTCACTCGTGTCACAAGAAAATATAAAACAGGTTTATTGGGAAACTGTTTTGTAAGAGGGAAGAGACGTGTAAGATTTCTGACTGCAATACATTACAAACGTTTTTTCCTTCAACAGTGACTAGTAGGTCAATGGCTAAGTTATCTCTAGTATCGAGGACTCTCAGTCTGAGATGAAGACTCGTTAGTTATCATCTCATCATTGGTTATTAGCTCATCTCAGTTTGATGTATTCGTAGGATGTGATCCACAACACTCGGCTTAATCCCTTGGTACCTGTTTAATGCTAGGTGAAAAGGGACTAGGTTAGTGGGGTCACGAGAGAGTTCGGTCACATGGAATGGGGCAGCCAGGACACATAAGAGGGATAACCAGGCAACATGGGAGGGAGTGGCCAGTCCACATGGGAGGGGGCGGGCACCCCAGAGAGAGGCTAAATATACACAATACGCGTGTGTGTGTGCCGGCAGGATGGGCAGGCTGGGGCAGGCAGTGTGCCCATGGCTTGTGCTCGTGTGTGTACCACCTTCCCACACCCACACCAGCTGCTCCACGCCCATACCAGCTGCCCCACGCCCACACCAAGGATTCCTACTTCCGTCTGCAGCCTCTGAAGGTTGAGTGGAGAAATAATGTGACCAAGCCAGGCGACGATACTAACAAGAATGTCCTACTGAGGCTGCAAAAATGGCCTGCTGACGCTGCAATCATATCCTGCTACAATGCCCTGCAACCATACCCTGCTGACCCTTGCTGCTTCTAAGGGCTCAACCCTTCAATCCTGACAGACATTTCCTTAAGGGCGCCTCCACAGTTTCCGTCTTCATCTTGCTCCTTCACCTCGCCTGCCATCATGACCGTGGTGAGCACCATCCTGTCGTAGGCTCTTTGTGGGTGTGAAAATACTGGAGGGTGGGAGCGGGCTGTAACTTTCAATATATCAAGTGTGTTATGTAAATTATACTCTGAGAGCTTATTTCAAGAACAAGAGAGATGAACATTTGATGAAGGTGATATTTTATTTGTCATGAGTAATGGTAAAATTTCTTCCTGCTCAGGTCTCAGTAATATGGAAAATACATTTAGCGGAATTTTTGGTCATGTGACCAACAGGCCAGATCGCTGGGGTCGTTTTCCAGGACTTCTAACACTTTTAGTTTAAGAGATGTTTTTTTAAAATATCGTTTACAAGCTGAAAAAGGGTCACTGAGGTCGAAAAATATAGATCTCTCCCTCTCTTACCCTTATTTCATATTTCTGTGTAAGTGGTTATTCACTCTCCACTGGTCACTGCTGATGGTACTTTAATCCTAGCAAAAACATAAAATATTAAACCGAACCGTTGATAATACATAAATAAATGGAGACTATTTACTTACACATTTGTGTGTGTGTGTGTGTGTGTGTGTGTGTGTGTGTGTGTGTGTGTGTGTGTGTGTGTGTGTGTGTGTGTGTGTGTGTGTGTGTGTGTATATATAACAGCTATATGCGTTATGGAACAATAACGACAGTATAGTGGCTGGGGAACAGGTCATAGGATTTTATTCCAGGAAGGGGAGGGTAGCTTAAATTTCTTAGCACAAGAGACCTTGATCAACACTAACGCACTTCTCTTGACCGGTTAAAGAGGGTAAACGTACGAGGGAGGCTGGGAGCACAAGGTAAATTATAATTATGGGGGAGCGCTAAACCTGTAGGATTATACAGCTCATTTGGGGAGGGGTGGAAGGTATTCAGGCTCAATTCAGGGAACAGGAGGAGCACAGATCCAATTCCCTAGATCAAGAGCCCCTCACCAGCGTCCAGGAACCTCCCTTGAAGGGTGGTAAATTGTTACAACCGACCACTGAGAGTGCAAGGTAAAGTGCTACAACCGACCACTGAGAGTGCAAGGTAAAGTGCTACAACCGACCACTGAGAGTGCAAGGTAAAGTGCTACAACCGACCACTGAGAGTGCAAGGTAAAGTGCTACAACCGACCACTGAGAGTGCAAGGTAAAGTGTTACAACCGACCACTGAGAGTGCAAGGTAAAGTGCTACAACCGACCACTGAGAGTGCAAGGTAAAGTGCTACAACCGACCACTGAGAGTGCAAGGTAAAGTGCTACAACCGACCACTGAGAGTGCAAGGTAAAGTGCTACAACCGACTACTGAGAGTGCAAGGAGAAGTGCTACAACCGACTACTGAGAGTGCAAGGTAAAGTGCTACAACCGACCACTGAGAGTGCAAGGTAAAGTGCTACAACCGACCACTGAGAGTGCAAGGTAAAGTGCTACAACCGACCACTGAGAGTGCAAGGTAAAGTGCTACAACCGACCACTGAGAGTGCAAGGTAAAGTGCTACAACCGACCATTGAGAGTGCAAGGTAAAGTGCTACAACCGACCACAGAGTGCAAGGTAAAGTGCTACAACCGACCACTGAGAGTGCAAGGTAAAAGTGCTACAACCGACCATTGAGAGTGCAAGGTAAAGTGCTACAACCGACCACTGAGAGTGCAAGGTAAAGTACTACAATCGACCACTGAGAGTGCAAGGTAAAGTGCTCCAACCGACCACTGAGAGTGCAAGGTAAAGTGCTACAACCGACCACTGAAAGTGCAAGGTAAAGTGCTACAACCGACCAGTGAGAGTGCAAGGTAAAGTGCTACAACCGACCACTGAAAGTGCAAGGTAAAGTGCTACAACCGACCACTGAAAGTGCAAGGTAAAGTGCTACAACCGACTACTGAGAGTGCAAGGTAAAGTGCTACAACCGACCACTGAGAGTGCAAGGTAAAGTGCTACAACCGACCACTGAGAGTGCAAGGTAAAGTGCTACAACCGACTACTGAGAGTGCAAGGTAAAGTACTACAATCGACCACTGAGAGTGCAAAGTGCTACAACCGACCACTGAGAGTGCAAGGTAAAGTGCTACAACCGACCACTGAGAGTGCAAGGTAAAGTGCTACAACCGACCACTGAGAGTGCAAGGAGAAGTGCTACAACCGACCACTGAGAGTGCAAGGTAAAGTGCTACAACCGACCACTGAGAGTGCTAGGTAAAGTGCTACAACCGACTACTGAGAGTGCAAGGTAAAGTGCTACAACAGACTACTGAAAGTGCAAGGTAAAGTGCTACAACCGACTACTGAGAGTGCAAGGTAAAGTGCTACAACCGACCACTGAGAGTGCAAAGTGCTACAACCGACCACTGAGAGTGCAAGGTAAAGTGCTACAACCGACCACTGAGAGTGCAAGGAGAAGTGCTACAACCGACCACTGAGAGTGCAAGGTAAAGTGCTACAACCGACCACTGAGAGTGCTAGGTAAAGTGCTACAACCGACTACTGAGAGTGCAAGGTAAAGTGCTACAACCGACTACTGAAAGTGCAAGGTAAAGTGCTACAACCGACTACTGAGAGTGCAAGGTAAAGTGCTACAACCGACCACTGAGAGTGCAAAGTGCTACAACCGACCACTGAGAGTGCAAGGTAAAGTGCTACAACCGACTACTGAGATTGCAAGATAAAGTGCTACAACCGACCACTGAGAGTGCAAGGTAAAGTGCTACAACCGACTACTGAGATTGCAAGGTAAAGTGCTACAACCGACCACTGAGAGTGCAAGGTAAAGTGCTACAACCGACCACTGAGAGTGCAAGGTAAAGTGCTACAACCGACCACTGAGAGTGCAAGGTAAAGTGCTACAACCAACCACTGAAAGTGCAAGGTAAAGTGCTACAACCGACTACTGAGAGTGCAAGGTAAAGTGCTACAACCGACCACTGAGAGTGCAAGGTAAAGTGCTACAACCGACTACTGAGAGTGCAAGGTAAAGTGCTACAACCGACCACTGAGAGTGCAAGGTAAAGTGCTACAACCGACCACTGAAAGTGCAAGGTAAAGTGCTACAACCGACCACTGAAAGTGCAAGGTAAAGTGCTACAACCGACCACTGAAAGTGCAAGGTAAAGTGCTACAACCGACTACTGAGAGTGCAAGGTAAAGTGCTACAACCGACCACTGAGAGTGCAAGGTAAAGTGCTACAACCGACCACTGAGAGTGCAAGGTAAAGTGCTACAACCGACCACTGAGAGTGCAAGGTAAAGTGCTACAACCGACTACTGAGAGTGCAAGGTAAAGTACTACAATCGACCACTGAGAGTGCAAAGTGCTACAACCGACCACTGAGAGTGCAAGGTAAAGTGCTACAACCGACCACTGAGAGTGCAAGGTAAAGTGCTACAACCGACCACTGAGAGTGCAAGGAGAAGTGCTACAACCGACCACTGAGAGTGCAAGGTAAAGTGCTACAACCGACCACTGAGAGTGCAAGGTAAAGTGCTACAACCGACTACTGAGAGTGCAAGGTAAAGTGCTACAACCGACTACTGAAAGTGCAAGGTAAAGTGCTACAACCGACCACTGAGAGTGCAAGGTAAAGTGCTACAACCGACCACTGAGAGTGCAAGGTAAAGTGCTACAACCGACCACTGAGAGTGCAAAGTGCTACAACCGACCACTGAAAGTGCAAGGTAAAGTGCTACAACCGACCATTGAGAGTGCAAGGTAAAGTGCTACAGCCGACCACTGAGAGTGCAAAGTGCTACAACCGACCACTGAGAGTGCAAGGTAAAGTGCTACAACCGACCATTGAGAGTGCAAGGTAAAGTGCTACAACCGACCATTGAGAGTGCAAGGTAAAGTGCTACAACCGACTACTGAGAGTGCAAGGTAAAGTGCTACAACCGACTACTGAGAGTGCAAGGTAAAGTGCTACAACCGACTACTGAGAGTGCAAGGTAAAGTACTACAACCGACCACTGAGAGTGCAAGGTAAGGTGCTACAACCGACCACTGAGAGTGCAAGCTAAAGTGCTACAACCGACTACTGAGAGTGCAAGCTAAAGTGCTACAACCGACCACTGAGAGTGCAAAGTGCTACAACCGACCACTGAGAGTGCAAGGTAAGGTGCTACAGTGTCATTCATCCTATATCATTATTGTCCTCTCGAGAGGTGCCTTGACGCCGGTGAGCGGCTCTTGATCCGGTAGCTCCCAGGAACCCCAGCAACACATCTTCCTGTGATCAATTCTCTTTACTTCCCATTCCCCAGGTGGTATGTGATCCTTAAAGGTTTAGTGCTCCCTACAAATATAATAATCCTCTTCCTAGAATCAAAGCTGTATGACCCCCTATGGGTTTAGCGTTCTCCTATTTATATAATGTATAGCGTTAAGTTGGTTAATGAGATTTAAAATATCAACACCGGAGTCATTAACATTAGGAGTCGTTAACATTAGTCATTAACACTACGAGTCGTTAACATTAGTCGTTAACACTAGGAGTCGTTAACATTAGTCATTAACACTAGGAGTCGTTAACATTAGTCATTAACACTAGGAGTCGTTAACATTAGTCATTAACACTAGGAGTCGTTAACATTAGTCGTTAACACTAGGAGTCGTTAACATTAGTCATTAACACTACGAGTCGTTAACATTAGTCGTTAACACTAGGAGTCGTTAACATTAGTCATTAACACTAGGAGTCGTTAACATTAGTCATTAACACTAGGAGTCGTTAACATTAGTCATTAACACTAGGAGTCGTTAACATTAGTCGTTAACACTAGGAGTCGTTAATATTAGTCGTTAACACTAGGAGTCGTTAACACTAGGAGTCGTTAACACCAGGAGTAATTAAGGCTGACTTTCATCCCTAAAATAAGAGAATACATATTGTTTAATTTTAACGTTACAACTCTGTACTCGTAATTTTAATGTTACAACTTTGTACTCGTAAATTAATGTTACAACTTTGTACTCGTAAATTAATGTTACAACTTTGTACTCGTAAATTAATGTTACAACTTTGTACTCGTAAATTAATGTTACAACTTTGTACTCGTAAATTAATGTTACAACTCTGTACTCGTAAATTAATGTTACAACTTTGTACTCGTAAATTAATGTTACAACTTTGTACTCGTAAATTAATGTTATAACTCTGTACTCGTAAATTAATGTTACAACTCTGTACTCGTAAATTAATGTTACAACTTTGTACTCGTAAATTAATGTTACAACTTTGTACTCGTAAATTAATGTTACAACTTTGTACTCGTAAATTAATGTTACAACTTTGTACTCGTAAATTAATGTTACAACTCTGTACTCGTAAATTAATGTTACAACTTTGTACTCGTAAATTAATGTTACAACTTTGTACTCGTAAATTAATGTTACAACTTTGTACTCGTAAATTAATGTTACAACTCTGTACTCGTAAATTAATGTTACAACTTTGTACTCGTAAATTAATGTTACAACTTTGTACTCGTAAATTAATGTTACAACTTTGTACTCGTAAATTAATGTTACAACTTTGTACTCGTAAATTAATGTTACAACTTTGTACTCGTAAATTAATGTTACAACTTTGTACTCGTAAATTAATGTTACAACTTTGTACTCGTAAATTAATGTTACAACTTTGTACTCGTAAATTAATGTTACAACTTTGTACTCGTAAATTAATGTTACAACTCTGTACTCGTAAATTAATGTTACAACTCTGTACTCGTAAATTAATGTTACAACTTTGTACTCGTAAATTAATGTTACAACTTTGTACTCGTAAATTAATGTTACAACTTTGTACTCGTAAATTAATGTTACAACTTTGTACTCGTAAATTAATGTTACAACTTTGTACTCGTAAATAATGATCTGTTTTGAGTAGAAATATTTTACATGTTTTATCCTGATAATATTAACGTTTTATCAAAGCAAAAATTTTCTTTCGTGGTAAATGCCGACAAATAGTTTTAAAGAGATGTTTCGCTCAGGATGAGCGAAACGTCTCAAAATGAAGGCTTGCTTTGTGTTACGTGTCATTTTACTTGACAAAAAACACACCTGTTTTTCCCGAGTTGCCCAAAAAAAAAAAAAAAAGTTTGAAAAAAATAATAGTTGGTGGGTATTGTGGGTATTATTATAACAAAAAAGAAGCGCTAAGCCACAAGGGGTATACAGGGGTATTGTGGGTAGACGATGGTCATGCTGCCTTCATGGTTGGTTCCTTGATGCTGGCGAAGGGCTCTTGAACCACGGAATTGGAGCTACCCACCACTTCCATCGATCAAACTCAAATGCCTCTTATTCCCCAGACACTGCATGGTCCATACGGATTTAGCGCTTCCCCAAGAATTTTATAATAATGTGGTAGCTTCTGTAGACTCTACAGAAGACATTATTTCTAGCTAAAAATTTGGAAGGATATATATATATACATGTATATATATATATATATATATATATATATATATATATATATATATATATATATATATATATATATATATATATATATATATATGTTACTTTGCTCATATATATATATATATATATATATATATATATATATATATATATATATATATATATATATATATATATATATATATATATAGTAACATTTATATATATATATATATATATATATATATATATATATATATATATATATATATATATATATATATATATATATATATATATATATATATATATATATATATTAACATTTATGAAGGGATTCAGGGACTTTAGAAACGGCAGGCCGGACTTGAGTCCTGGAGATGGGAAGTACAGTGCCTGCACTCTGAAGGAGGGGTGTTAATGTTGCAGTTTAAAAACTGTAGTGTAAAGCACCCTTCTGGCAAGACAGTGATGGAGTGAATGATGGTGAAAGTTTTTCTTTTTCGGGCCACCCTGCCTTGGTGGGAATCGGCCAGTGTGATAATAAAAAAATAATATATATATATATAATGTATATATATGTATATATATATATTATATACCTGTGTGTGTGTGTCTGTGGGTGTGTGTCTGTGGGTGTGTGTCTGTGGGTGTGTCTGTGGGTGTGTCTGTGGGTGTGTCTGTGGGTGTGTGTCTGTGGGTGTGTGTCTGTGGGTGTGTGTCTGTGGGTGTGTGTCTGTGGGTGTGTGTCTGTGGGTGTGTGTCTGTGGGTGTGTGTCTGTGGGTGTGTGTCTGTGTGTCTGTGGGTGTGTGTCTGTGGGTGTGTGTGTGTGTGTGTGTGTGTGTGTGTGTGTGTGTGTGTGAGAGAGTGTGTGTCTGTGTGTATTAGCATACACAGTAAACACCCTGACTGGTGGAGTACATATGACACGCAGCATTAATGGTCCTCATTTAGTCGGTAGCTTTTAAACCAAATAGTTAAACGGAGAAGAAAACTCAAGAAGCGAATTACTTTTCCTGGTTCATTTCATTTTTTGCCTGAGGTAGCTGCCAAGCACGGTTTATTTAATCGAGAATTTTTAGCTTTACGCTGTTGTTTATAGCAGCAGCAGCAGCAGCAGCAGCAGCAGCAGCAGCAGCAGCAGCAGCAGCAGCAGCAGCAGCAGCAGCAGCAGCAGCAGCAGCAGCAGCAGCACCAGCACCAGCAGCACCAGCAGCAGCAGCAGCAGCAGCAGGAGGAGGAGGAGGAGGAGGAGGAGGAGGAGGATGTCTCATCATTGTGCAGCTGCCACCACCTACCACCATCCCTACTACTATCTACATCTACCACCATTCACCACCTCACTTATGAGAGACAGAACAATGATACGGAAGGGGAGGACAGAGAGAGAGAGAGAGAGAGAGAGAGAGAGAGAGAGAGAGAGAGAGAGAGAGAGAGAGAGAGAGAGAGAGTTAATCACTCTAGGTACCTGGAGTTTACCTGGAGAGAGTTCCGGGGGTCAACGCCCCCCTGGCCCGGTCTGTGACCAGGCCTCATGGTGGATCAGAGCCTGATCAACCAGGCTGTTACTGCTGGCTGCACGCAAACCAACGTACGAGCCACAGCCCGGCTGATCAGGAACCGACTGCCAGGGGTCTGTTGGTATTTCCCCTTATGTATGCTGGGAGGCAGTTGAAAAGTCTCGGGCCCCTGACACTTATTGTATGGTCTCTTAACGTGCTAGTGACACCCCTGCTTTTCATTGGGGGGATGTTGCATCGTCTGCCAAGTCTTTTGCTTTCGTAGTGAGTGATTTTCGTGTGCAAGTTCGGTACTAGTCCCTCTAGGATTTTCCAGGTGTATATAATCATGTATCTCTCCCGCCTGCGTTCCAGGGAATACAGGTTTAGGAACCTCAAGCGCTCCCAGTAATTGAGGTGTTTTATCTCCGTTATTCGCGCCGTGAAGGTTCTCTGTACATTTTCTAGGTCAGCAATTTCACCTGCCTTGAAAGGTGCTGTTAGTGTGCAGCAATATTCCAGCCTAGACAGAACAAGTGACCTGAAGAGTGTCATCATGGGCTTGGCATCCCTAGTTTTGAAGGTTCTCATTATCCATCCTGTCATTTTTCTGGCAGATGCGATTGATACAATCGCTTGGTTTGGTTTTTAATGAACCTCGCCACTCTGCAGTATTACACACAATGTTATACTTCTCCCTATTTATTTTATCTAGGTTATTTGCAATAAGTTGATTACTGTTTAATTAACCTAGCCCATAAAACCTAGCCTGATAAATCAATCATTAAGACCATGATTTTGTAAAGGGGTGGTCCCTCAAGGGAGGTTCCTTGACGCTGGTGAGGGGCTCTTGATATAGGGAATTGGATCTGTGCTCCAGTTCCTTCAATTGAGCCTGAATACCTTCCATCCCCCCCACATGCACTGTATAATCCTACGGGTTTAGCGTCCCCCCACGATTATAATAATTTAAAGGGGTGGATGAGTAAGCCAGTGGAAGGCCTCACTCAGATGACCAAAAGCTCCAGCTGCGGGTCATCATATGACTGAGACCCGCGTCAGGAAACACTTGTCCTGTTTCCTGACAAACCTAACCTAACCTACCATTAAGAATAATTTTTTCTTCTTACTTAGTACGTGAAGTAAATGGCATGTTTTTTTAAACAGATCTTGTGTACCTGGTATATAAAGCAACGATAGTTTTGCCAAATAAAATTTGCGAAAATTCACGTCTTTGTTTACAATGTCACGTCTGTGTTTACAATGAAACATCTGTGTTTACAATTTCACGTCTGTTTGTAATGCCACGTCTGTGTTTATAATGCAACGTCTGTGTTTACAGTATCACGTCTGTGTTTACAACGTCACGTGTATTTATAATATCACGTCTGTTTACAATGAAACGTCTACGCCCTTACAATTATTTACTCCCCATATATCTGTTTACACAGACGCGTTGATTTACACTCGTCCCTCTCACACCTTCGTTTACACTATTTACACCTGTTTACAGGTGATGATTGTGGTTATGGCAGTAGTGATGGTAGTAGCAGTAGTAATAATGGGGCTACTAGTGATGCTAGTACTAACAGCGGTGCTAGCAGTAGAGTTACTAATGACAGTAGTAATGCTAGACGTGTTAGTAATAATAGCAGTAGTAATAGTGGGGCTTGTAATGTTAGTGGTAGTCAGGGCCTTCCTGGCTAGTGGTAACTAGAACCATTCTAGCTAGTAGTAGCTAGAACCATCCTTTCCAGTGGCAACCAAAGCTATCCTGGCTAGTGGTAGCTAGGACCATCCTGGCTAGTGGTAGCTAGGACCATCCTGGCTAGTGGTAGCTAGGACCATCCTGGCTAGTGGTAGCTAGGACCATCCTGGCTAGTGGTAGCTAGGACCATCCTGGCTAGTGGTAGCGAGGGGGGGAGTGGCGGTCACTTGCTATTTTAAGATAAGTGTACAATGTCTGGCGGAGTCCCAAGGCAGGTCTCTCACTCTGTCTCTTCAGATGAGAGACAGAGAACCTGGTACCTAACACCCTCATGTCACAACACCTGGTACCTAACACCCTCATGTGACAACACCTGGTACCTAATACAGCAATCTGTGTATTTGTATTGATAAGATTCTAATTACACTTAATTACATTTGTAATTACCAAATTGTAGTGACAGGAATATATTATTCATGAAAAGTAATTAGATTTGATCCGAGGAGAGGGCATCTCCAATTCCCTTGGATCAAGAGCCCTTTACCAACAAGGCATGCCCATTGAAAAAATACAGGAACAGAGATTATGCTGTTGGTGTTGTCTTGTTAAAGATGTTGATTACAATTTTGAAAAAAAAGAAGAATTTAGACAGTGTTTATTGTCTTATTTAATTTTAGCCGTCAACCAGTCTAATGGTGAAGAAATATTTTTTTTTCAATCTTCATCAGAGTACAAAACAAATTCTGGCCACAAAATAGAGCGAAACACCAACGTCAAAGACCTGGGAGTGATTATGTCGGAGGATCTCACCTTCAAGGACCATAACATTGTATCAATCGCATCTGCTAGAAAAATGACAGGATGGATAATGAGAACCTTCAAAACTAGGGAGGCCAAGCCCATGATGACACTCTTCAGGTCACTTGTTCTATCTAGGCTGGAATATTGCTGCACTCTAACAGCACCTTTCAAGGCAGGTGAAATTGCCGACCTAGAAAATGTACAGAGAACTTTCACGGCGCGCATAACGGAGATAAAACACCTCAATTACTGGGAGCGCTTGAGGTTTCTAAACCTGTATTCCCTGGAACGCAGGAGGGAGAGATACATGATTATATACACCTGGAAAATCCTAGAGGGACTAGTACCGAACTTGCACACGAAAATCACTCACTACGAAAGCAAAAGACTTGGCAGACGATGCACCATCCCCCCAATGAAAAGCAGGGGTGTCACTAGCACGTTAAGAGACCATACAATAAGTGTCAGGGGACCGAGACTGTTCAACTGCCTCCCAGCACACATAAGGGGGATTACCAACAGACCCCTGGCAGTCTTCAAGCTGGCACTGGACAAGCACCTAAAGGCAGTTCCTGATCAGCCGGGCTGTGGCTCGTACGTTGGTTTGCGTGCAGCCAGCAGCAACAGCCTGGTTGATCAGGCGCTGATCCACCAGGAGGCCTGGTCACAGACCGGGCCGCGGGGGCGTTGACCCCCGAAACTCTCTCCAGGTAAACTCCAGGTAAGTTTATTAACAACAATCACAAGTAGATACGTAGTTTTATAGAACACACACACACACACACACACACACACACACACACACACACACACACACACACACACACACACACACACACACACACACACACACACACACACACACACACACACACACACATACACACACACACACACACACACACACACACACACACACACAGCTGTGAATCGATCCCTGCAAGCACATATAAGTGAGCACACAGAATTTCCCCCAAATTCCACATAAACACCTAATTAGACGCCCACTCACTCCTATTGATGTACTCACTACCCAGCCAATATTCCTTCCTCACCCTGACACTCCCAATACAACATACTCCCCCAGTCATTTTCTCTCCTCCAAGGTGTTACTATTCCTGTATCCTCTTAATTCCCTCTCGTACTACTCCCATCTTCCAGAACCCTGTCAGGACAGGCGTTCCCTATCCTCATCTCTTCCACATTTTAAATGTCCTCCAACAAACCTTGGTGATCCAGATAATTCCACAATTGGAAACGTAATGTAAATAACGGGATGATTCGACGGTGGTATACAAATGTAGACAAAATTATAAAAGCCAGACAACATAGCTCTCACAAAGACAAAGCTGTCAAATATACGAAGGGTAATTTTTTTCAGCAATATAAACTAAATTGTAATATGTGACTGTGGTACAGTAGTTGCACTTTAAAAATGTATATAACACTAAGATTTGACCAAATGGATTCTGGAACAGAAAAATACGAGTTACAAAAATAGTTATGGAAGTGTTCTCAGTGAAAATGTGCCATGGTAACTACATATAAATGTATCAACACAAAATGAAACGGTAGTCGAGGAGTTGTTGCCAGCAAAGGGAATGATACACAAATAACCCGCACATAAAAGAGAGAAGCATTCTACGACGTTTCGGTCCGTCTTGGACCATTTACAAAGTCACACTAACCAGAAGTGGAGCAGGACGGCTATATATAGGCAGGAAAAGGTGGTGGTAGTAGTAGTAGTAGTAGTAGTAGTACTACCACCACCACCTCTTCCTGCCTATATATAGCCGTCCTGCTCCACTTCTGGTTAGTGTGACTTTGTAAATGGTCCAAGACGGACCGAAACGTCGTCGTAAGCTTCTCTCTTTTATGTGCGGGTTATTTGTGTATCGTTCCAGTCACGGTATTGTGCCTTTTTTTTTGTTATTTAGCAAAGGGAATGGTTTAGAATTGTATATAACATATTTATGTGAAGTGGTAAATTCATGCATGTGTTTTTTTGCGTGTATAATAATGAACATTCAATCAAGCCTTGTAGAATATTTTACAAACATTATACACGAACATGTATTGTGAAGACTCGACTCTCCTAACCTTTCATAGAGAGTGATGACAGGGTCCCTATATAAGGCAGGAAACTGTTGAAACTATCGTCTGCAGTTAAAAGGCAGGGCAAGGAGCTAAGCCTCAACCCCCACAGCCACAACTCGATGGGTACACTGGAAAACTTGACTGGAATCAGAGAGTTCAGTCATGTATCCTTCACCTTTACCTTTCACAAGGACGACAGGGAAGAATATCAAGCGTGACTTGTTAAGAAGCAGAAGAGTGTCTAGCAGCCACCTGACCAACACTGTACCCAAACAATCGGCAGCAACAGGTTGCCAGCGTTTTTATATTATGTCAATAAGCGGAGAGAGGCGGCCAAAATTACTGAATAGGAGCAATAAAGCTTAATATTGCCATTAATGTTAACTGGGCTTAAACCTTATAGAATGCTCAAAGGGTCATTATGACTGCACGTCACCTGTTCATCTATCAAGAATAATATCTTAAATAGGGATTGAAGTAAACTCGGCGTATATATGCAGAAATGTACACCTTTCGGTGTATATATCCCAATGACAGCGCTACTAATAATAACGAAAAACAATCACACTGCTTAACTGAGACAAATAAGCATCATATGTAAAAAAAGAATGAATATTTTTAAACATCTCAACCTCTGGCTCGACCAGCTGGGTGAAGACACCAACTCTGTGCTACGATATGACTCCCCATTTCAATATTTGTTACTTTGATACCTTCATTATACATCCCATACCCACCCTGTGGGCAGTAGTCAACAGATGGCACAAGCACAAAGTGGGCCCATGTATTCCTTGTAACCTAGCTAGTTTTAATAGTGATGAGGTAGTTAGAAATGTGTAGACGGTATGCCTACCCAATGTATTGTAACTTCGTCTCAGGGGGGTTAACTATATGTAAATAAAGGCTAATTTAGGTAAGGTTAAGCTAGACTAACCTATACTAGAATAACTAGATATGTCTCGGTAAGTGTGTGATCTGAGAAAGGCATCCACTTGTTCTATAAGCCAACAGATAGTCGAAAATGACAACCCGTGACAGGACTCCTGAAGACTATTAAACGTAACAGCGCACGCTAAAAGAAATGACAGTAGTAGCAATAATAATAATAATAATAATAATAATAATAATAATAATAATAATTCAAGGTTATCAACTTAGAGTAAGTTTCCAAGTCTCTGCTATATTAAGTAGCGGTTCAAACCCCCTACCGTCGCCTCCACAGATTCACTAATAAAAACGCGGTTTTCTTGGGTATTTAAGGTGACAGGCGGTGAGTGGAGGAGCAAGGCGCCATATACTACACGGAAATACATTGATGTCTCAACCATATAAGTCCTTATTTGCAAGAATTTATTTATAGCATCTTCAGGCGTATTCTTTTTTTTTTTAATATGTTTTTTTTTTTTTATTTTTATTTAAAAGGACACAGTACAAGATATAAATAAATAAAAGAACACAATTATTAACCGTTTGAAAATACAATGACCTACCATCAACCCCATAGCATACCACAAGTGTTACATTCATATTGTATTAAAGAATATACCATCACCGAACAATGAAACGAACAGGATAACACCTGCTCAGAAAAAACATCAACAAATTCTAAACCTACAAATCATGCCTATTATACAGTACAGTAAAACCTCCTTGCACAAAGTACACAGATGATATGATGCAGCATACGAAGGATAAAATCATACATTACAATAATTAAACAAAGGCTAACCCAACCCTACAATAAAATTACAAAGACATACCACATAATACTTCCCGCAAATAGCAGGAAACTCTTAACATAATAAAGAGCGAGAGAGCTCCAGCACCGAACAAAAAAATTAGCAAAAACCAAAAACTCAAAATTTTATGTCTGTGTCCACATAAATCCCCCACAACTCTGTACAATTAGACCCCTTGCACAAAGTGCACAATAAATATTATTTAACATACAAAAATTAAAATTATAAGAACATTAATTTAAACATTAGGCAAACCAAAGCCGACAATAAACATTACATTGGTACATATCACAATGAAACTCCCCAATAAACACTGGGCAGGAAACACCCTCAAGTAAGACATAACATCATATACGCAAGTATCAACCCATACATTATTATTATAATCAAGGGGGAAGCGCTAAACCCGGAGGATTATACAGCGCCTGGGGGGGGGATGTGGAAGGCATTCAGGCTTAATTCGGGGAACTGGAGCACAGATCCAATTCCCTAAATCAAGAGCCCCTCACCAACATCAAGGAACCTTCCTTGAGGGGATCAACCCATACAACTAACAAAATCCTAACATAAGGTATCAAAACTGTCTAGTTACAGGACATGAAAACCTTATCTCCCTATTTGAAACACTAGTACATCATTGCTGTTTTTTTTTTTTATATAAACAGTCTAAAAGATAATATATAAACAAATAATTTTTTTTTTTTTTTTTTTTTTTTTTTTTTTTTTTTCCAAGGTTTAGTCATCATGGTTTTAATTAAGGTTATCCTGTATGCAGTGAACATAACCATAGATTCCAAATCCTCATTCATCTCCCTTCCACTCTATTTATAACCCTCCCACCATCCACACTACAAAGAAGCCTAAACCAACTCACCCTCATGCATCCCCCGGTAGGAGACCAACCCTTTGCCCGCCCTCTGGGTTCATGAGGAGGAGGCCCCCCACAGTGAGATTCCGGTAACCCTCCGAGAAGCTAACTACCCACCTCCCCCCATAGACTTGCCTATTCCTACACATAGTTCTATAAAATCTCGCTGCTAACGCTTTTATCCTCAACTCTCCCCTAACCTCCCTCATCCCCCAAGATACATGTAAATAATCCGTCATAACATACATTAAGGCTCTACCCACATCACCCGGCACCCCGGTTACATCCAACATTAAGGCCCTTAGGAATGGCCATTGCCCCCCCCCCCCAAAAGTCTGATAACTCTCACCATCCATAACCTCACCCCCTCCAAAGAGGGACAAAAATATACCGCATGAAAAGCCGTTTCGATGTCCCCACAATGCAAGCATGAGTCCTCTCTCACAAGACCCATTTTATACAACACATCCCTAGAGGCCAATATTCCCATCAGAAACCGATATACTAACTCTCGTACCCTTGCTGGTATTCTAAGCCAGCCAAACTTCCTCCATATGCCTATCCAGTCATATGTTGGATATACAGCAAGCCCCTGTAAAACACCCTTGCCCACCACAGCACCCACCATTCGTTTGACCTTTAACGTGGACACCTGTTTAACATGTAATAAAACCCTCAACATGTCCTCACAATACCTCAAATCCCTTCCACACCACCATCTTCGTGCATCCTCCATTACCCTACCTACCCTGACACCTCTGTTCCCCCCAGTCCGTATATATCTTTGTTTAATATATAAAGCCATTACTCTATGACCCAATGACATCAGGCCAAGACCCCCACGTCTCCTCTCCGTCATCACCACGTCCTTGCTCAACCATGCCCTCCCAAACCCCCACACATACCTTAGAACCTTCCTCTGGATTTCTGCAATATCTTTTGCTCTTAAAGGGAACACCTCAGCCACTCCCCACACCTTACTGTACACCAGAGAGTTGACCACTAAAACTCTCTGCTGTAATGTTACGTCCCTAGCCCTTAAGCCTCCTAGCCTACCCAAAACCCTGCTCGTAACTAATTCCGAATTTATCTTCCTACTCTCCTGCACTTCCGCCATGTACCATATTCCACAAACCTTAATTCTGTCCACTACTGACCATCCCAACCCCTCCCCCAAGCTCCCTCCCACCCAATCCCCCACCTCTAATAGTCTCGACTTCATTAAATTAACTCTCATACCCGTAGCGGCCCCAAAAATCTGAATGATTCCACCAACTTTCCTTAGATCTTCCTCATGCCTTACCAGCACAGTAGTATCATCTACGTACCCCACAATCCCCCCCCGCCCACCCCCCCTAATCCCGTGTTCATTCATCACCTCATCCACCAGCCCATAAAATGGATTCTGTACACAGGCAAACAATAACTGAGAGAGTGGACAGCCCTGCCTCAAACCTCTCTCCATCAGTACTGGGTCCCCCAACTTACCATTAATCTGTACCCTAATAACTGCTCCCTCATACAAGGTTTGCACCCATCTCACCACCTTCTCCCCCAAACCCAACTGTTCCAAACAAACTTTTAAGAAATCCCTATTCACACAATCATACGCATTAGCCCAATCTAAACCAAGTATTCCCCCTCCGGTGCAGTCCTCAATAAAATCCCTTATGTGACTATGTCCGTCCCTCATACTTCTTCCCGGAATGCCAAACTGTCCCCCATGTATCACTGATCCTAGGACCTTCTTCAGTCTATTGCCCAGAATTTTAGCATAAATTTTATAATCAGCACACATTAAGGATATCGCTCTATAATCACTCAGTACTTTCCCTTCCTTCTTTTTCGGCACTAACACAACGATCCCGGTTTTCTGTGTTTTCCCCATCCTCCCACTGCGCCACATATAATTCAAGACTTCCACTAAACCATGCCTAATACACTCCCAATAAACTCTATAAAAATCATTCGGTATTCCATCTATGCCCGGCGTCTTACCCTGACTCATCCCGTAAACCGCCTCCTCCACCTCCTCCTCACTAATACTCCCCTCCAGCATTTCTTGTTCCTGTTGTCCTAATACAATATTACTCTGCATATCCCCAAATACCTTCTCACTTGCATCACCTCTGTTCCTCCTCCATTTCTCCCTAAACCAATAATCTGCATAAACACTAATGCTGTCCGTGTTAGTAAGGCCTTGACCCTCCACATAACCTCCCCCCCCTGCAGCGACCACTATGTGCGCTATGGTAGTCACCATTTGCCTTTCCCTAAATTTTCGCAGAACGTAACCTGACGGTTGATCACCCTTTAACACCTCCTCTAACCCCGCTCTAACTCTAATTGCGTTAAACCTGTCATTATGTAACTCTGCAATCCTACACCTTAAACCATCCACATCCCCTCTCATACCTTCCCTACCCCCCCCGTCGTAAAACGCATTCAGTTGTCCCTCCAGATAGTTTTGCAAACCATACCGCCACCGTGCCTGTTCCCTACCACGTGCCCTGAAAAACTCTGCAATTCCTATCTTAGCCCTCACCTCCCACCAGTCAAGCAAATCCATCTCACCATCCCTGCCATCCCAGAAATGTGTCCACCATTCCTCAAAGGAAGAGCCAACATCCCCCTCCTGCAGTAGCCTCACATTCAATTTCCAATACCCAGCATATATACGTACTATACCATCCACCCGCAGATCAGCTATCACCGCCCTATGATCCGAAAAACCGACATCGAAAGCTCTCACCCTCTCCACACCTATCCCCTTCATTACATATATCCTATCTAACCTCGCCTCATAATTTCCACGCATGAACGTGTGCTCCACCCCATACTCCCCCCTCCCCACCACATCGACAACTCCTACATCCCTTAACACATCCCTTAGCGCACCCAAGACACATCCCGCCCCCCTCGGTGAGACATCCCCATACCTAATCACACAGTTCCAGTCACCCCCAAGAACAGTTATGGAAGGTAGACCCCGCAAATAATACATCAAAACATCACGAACAAAATCAACTTTCACTCTAACATTGTTGCATGCCGGCATATAAACTCCAATGAAACATACTCTCCCCACCCCCCAGTGCCCATCTACCCTCACGACCCTCCCCCCTCCCCCCTCCTCCCAACCCATGACACGCAATGGGCTGGTCTCCTTTACAGCCACTGCCACCCCTCCTTTTAATTGCAAAGCATTACTGACAAATAGGTTATAACCCCGCAAACGCAATTCACACCCTAACCTATGGTTATGCTCCTGCAAAAAACATACATCTACATCAAACCTTCGTAAAAACCATTCTAACCAAACCCTTTTGACCTCAGATTTAAGACCATTTACATTTATTGTGACACACTTGAACTTCCCAGAAAAGGCGGCTTACCTCTATGCCGCTGTGGCTTACTCAATTCGCCTTTCATGGTACCCATACCATTTTTATCATGTTTCCTAACCTGTCCACCAACCCCCCCTTGCCCTCCCCCACCGAGCTTCCCCGGCACACCCCCTCCCCTGGGTGCCTTCTCCCCCACATCTACCCATGACTTCTTCCCAGGTCTCTGCCCAGGTGTTAAAACCTCATCAACGTCCAAGGCACCCGCCGTCCGTTTGCGTGAGCTCTCACTCACACACATATCTACCTCATGCGAGTCCTCCTGATGGACTTCCACCACCACTTCCGTGTCCACTCTGTCATTCCTCGAATCCTCCACCTGTCCCTGCTGCTTATCCATCAGCTGCACCTCACTTAACTTCTCGGGTCCGTCCTCCCCGTCCACCGGCTCATCCAAGAACTCCTGCAGCACTGCTTCCAACATCCTCTCCTGGGTAGACTCCTCCACGTCCACCCTTCCCTCAGGCGATGGGGGGCTCTCCCCTGTCACCTCCGGGAGGGTAACACACGTCCCCATCACCTCTTCCACCTTGTCCACCTCCTCACTCCAGAGATTCGTCTTCTGTCCATCTGCTACCCCCAACTCCACATCCACATTGCACGGTTGCTGATCCACCATCCACGATAACGCCATCCTAGGGGCTTGCCTGCGAGGACACTGCGCCGCCATGTGCTCATAAGAATCACATAATCGGCAAGTTTTCCTCTGCCCCGCATAGTGGACAAATACCTGGGTCCTATAGTTTGTCAGCGTTACATACGAGGGTATTGGCCGCCTCAATGACATCTTCAGGGTGCAGGACCCCTCGGGCAGCCCTTCAAACGGCCCGTCCCTCCACACCCCCATATTAGCCGTATGAACAGTTCCATAATCGCTGAAGGCTTCCTGAATGCCATACGACGTTGCCTCAAATGGTACATTACGCACCTTTACCCATGTGTAATATTTCGAAACATCATGTAGACACACCTCTACTGCTGAATTAACACTCATCCTCCTTTCCTGGAATTCATCCACAATCCTGGAGTAAAAGCCGGCTCTTGTAAACTTCACAAAAACCCTTGACATTCCATTTAGGGCCACACCATACAATTCATCGTTCGATATCCCGTAGACGTCTCTAATGATGGCCGATAACAGTACATGCATCGTCGCACTGCTTAACGTTCCTCGTACTAATTCAATACAGACAGTATTCACTCTCCTGTTGATACGATCCGCCATGTTGGTGTCTAAGTCCAGCAGTCACCACCAGGTGGCGTGTAGGGAGACTCAAGAAGCGTCCTCTCTTCCCAGTGGTCGAGAGACGAATGCCTGAAGACTATTAAACGTAACAGCGCACGCTAAAAGAAATGACAGTAGTAGCAATAATAATAATAATAATAATAATAATAATAATAATAATAATAATAATTCAAGGTTATCAACTTAGAGTAAGTTTCCAAGTCTCTGCTATATTAAGTAGCGGTTCAAACCCCCTACCGTCGCCTCCACAGATTCACTAATAAAAACGCGGTTTTCTTGGGTATTTAAGGTGACAGGCGGTGAGTGGAGGAGCAAGGCGCCATATACTACACGGAAATACATTGATGTCTCAACCATATAAGTCCTTATTTGCAAGAATTTATTTATAGCATCTTCAGGCGTATTCTTTTTTTTTTTAATATGTTTACAAGGCGGTCAGAGCCGGATAGGTCAGGGCAGTGTGTTGGTTTATTTGGTTTAAAGGACTGGACTGTGCTTCTGCCTTCCTTCCTCCATGACTGCCATCCTCCATGACTGCCATCCTCCATGACTGCCATCCTCCATGACTGCCATCCTCCATGACTGCCATCCTCCATGACTGCCTTCCTCCATGACTGCCTTCCTCCATGACTGCCTTCCTCCATGACTGCCTTCCTTCCTCCATGACTGCCTTCCTCCATGACTGCCTTCCTCCATGACTGCCTTCCTTCCTCCATGACTGCCTTCCTCCATGACTGCCTTCCTCCATGACTGCCTTCCTCCATGACTGCCTTCCTTCCTCCATGACTGCCTTCCTCCATGACTGCCTTCCTCCATGACTGCCTTCCTCCATGACTGCCTTCCTCCGTGACTGCCTTCCTCCATGACTGCCATCCTCCATGACTGCCTTCCTCCATGACTGCCTTCCTCCATGACTGCCTTCCTCCATGACTGCCTTCCTCCATGACTGCCTTCCTCCATGACTGCCTTCCTTCCTCCATGACTGCCTTCCTTCCTCCATGACTGCCTTCCTCCATGACTGCCTTCCTCCATGACTGCCTTCCTCCATGACTGCCTTCCTCCATGACTGCCTTCCTTCCTCCATGACTGCCTTCCTCCATGACTGCCTTCCTCCATGACTTCCTTCCTCCATGACTGCCTTCCTCCATGACTGCCTTCCTCCATGACTGCCTTCCTTCCTCCATGACTGCCTTCCTCCATGACTGCCTTCCTCCATGACTGCCTTCCTCCATGACTGTCTTCCTCCATGACTGCCTTCCTCCATGACTGCCTTCCTTCCTCCATGACTTCCTTCCTCCATGACTTCCTTCCTCCATGACTGCCTTCCTCCATGACTGCCTTCCTTCCTCCATGACTGCCTTCCTCCATAACTGTCTTCCTCCATGACTGCCTTCCTTCCTCCATGACTGCCTTCTTTCCTCCATGACTGCCTTCCTCCATGACTGCCCTCCTTCCTTCATGACTGCCTTCCTCCATGACTGCCTTCCTTCCTTCATGACTGCCTTCATTCCTTCATGACTGCCTTCCTCCATGACTGCCTTCCTTCCTCCATGACTGCCTTCCTCCATAACTGTCTTCCTCCATGACTGCCTTCCTCCATGACTGCCTTCTTTCCTCCATGACTGCCTTCTTTCCTCCATGACTGCCTTCCTTCCTCCATGACTGCCTTCCTCCATGACTGCCTTCTTTCCTCCATGACTGCCTTCCTTCCTCCATGACTGCCTTCCTTCCTTCATGACTGCCTTCATTCCTTCATGACTGCCTTCCTCCATGACTGCCTTCTTTCCTTCATGACTGCCTTCCTCCATGACTGCTTTCCTTCCTTCATGACTGCCTTCCTCCATGACTGCCTTCCTTCCTTCATGACTGCCCTCCTTCCTTCATGACTGCCTTCATTCCTTCATGACTGCCTTCCTTCCTCCATGACTGCCTTCCTTCCTTCATGATTGCCTTCCTCCATGACTGCCTTCCTTCATGACTGCCTTCTTTCCTTCATGACTGCCTTCCTTCCTTCCTTCATGGCTGCCTTCATTCCTCCATGACTGCTTTCCTTCCTTCATGACTGCCTTCCTCCATGACTGCCTTCCTTCCTTCATGACTGCCCTCCTTCCTTCATGACTGCCTTCATTCCTTCATGACTGCCTTCCTTCCTCCATGACTGCCTTCCTTCATGATTGCCTTCCTCCATGACTGCCTTCCTTCATGACTGCCTTCCTTCCTTCATGACTGCCTTCATTCCTTCATGACTGCCTTCCTTCCTTCATGACTGCCTTCCTTCCTTCCTTAATGACTGCCTTCCTTCCTTAATGACTGCCTTCCTTCCTTCATGATTGCCTTCCTCCATGACTGCCTTCCTTCATGACTGCCTTCCTTCCTTAATGACTGCCTTCCTTCCTTCATGACTGCCTTCCTTCCTTCATGACTGCCTTCCTTCCTTCCTTCATGGCTGCCTTCATTCCTTCATGACTGCCTTCCTTCATGACTGCCTTTCTTCCTTAATGACTGCCTTCCTTCCTTCATGACTGCCTTCCTTCCTTCATGACTGCCTTCATTCCTTCATGACTACCTTCCTTCCTTAATGACTGCCTTCCTTCCTTAATGACTGCCTTCCTTCCTTAATGATTGCCTTCCTTCCTTCATGACTGCCTTCCTTCCTTAATGACTGCCTTCCTTCCTTAATGACTGCCTTCCTTCCTTCATGACTGCCTTCCTTCCTTCATGACTGCCTTCCTTCCTTCATGACTGCCTTCCTTCCTCCATGACTGCCTCCCACCAAGACTACCTCCCACCATGATTGCCTCCCACCATGACTACCTCCCACCATGACTGCCTCCCACCATGACTACCTCCCACCATGACTGCCTCCTACCATGACTGCCTCACACCATGACTGCCTCCTACCATGACTGCCTCACACCCTGACTGCCTCCTACCATGACTGCCTCACACCCTGACTGCCTCCTACCATGACTGCCTCACACCCTGACTGCCTCCTACCATGACTGCCTCACACCCTGACTGCCTCCTACCATGACTGCCTCACACCCTGACTGCCTCCTACCATGACTGCCTCACACCCTGACTGCCTCCTACCATGACTGCCTCACACCCTGACTGCCTCCTACCATGACTGCCTCACACCCTGACTGCCTCCTACCATGACTGCCTCACACCATGACTGCCTCCTACCATGACTGCCTCACACCCTGACTGCCTCCTACCATGACTGCCTCACACCCTGACTGCCTCCTACCATGACTGCCTCACACCCTGACTGCCTCCTACCATGACTGCCTCACACCATGACTGCCTCCTACCATGACTGCCTCACACCATGACTGCCTCCTACCATGACTACCTCCCACCATGACTGCCTCCTACCATGACTGCCTCACACCCTGACTGCCTCCTACCATGACTGCCTCACACCCTGACTGCCTCCTACCATGACTGCCTCACACCCTGACTGCCTCCTACCATGACTGCCTCACACCCTGACTGCCTCCTACCATGACTGCCTCACACCATGACTGCCTCCTACCATGACTGCCTCACACCCTGACTGCCTCCTACCATGACTGCCTCACACCCTGACTGCCTCCTACCATGACTGCCTCACACCCTGACTGCCTCCTACCATGACTGCCTCACACCATGACTGCCTCCTACCATGACTGCCTCACACCATGACTGCCTCCTACCATGACTACCTCCCACCATGACTGCCTCCTACCATGACTGCCTCACACCCTGACTGCCTCCTACCATGACTGCCATTACAGACAGTCACAGGTGTGTGCCTCTCTGACCTTGTGCCATGTTGATGGAGATTAATATTTACCTGGGCACTCGTGGTGCCTTTCCCCTCAGCTGTGCCACAAGTGAGGGGATATACGCCCACCTCAACATCCGGGTCGCCCACGCACGCCCACGTTGTGACGTCACGTACACCCACACTGTTGCCACAACGTGATTATCGTCCTTGTCCTTATTTCATTCATTAGAATATAAGGACTTGTCATCATAATAATAGTAATAATAATATAAAATAATAATAATAATATAAAATAATAATAATAATAATAATATAAAATAATAATAATAATAATAATAATAATAATAATAATAATAATAATAATATAAAATAATAATAATAATAATATATGCCACTAGCACTATAAGAGGCAACACAATAAGTGTGAGGGGCCCAAGACTGTTCAACTGCCTCCCAGTATACATAAGGGGGATTACCAATAGACCCCTGACTGTCTTCAAGCAGGCACTGGACAAGCACCTAAAGTCGGTACCTGACCAGCCGGGCTGTGGTTCGTACGTCGGTTTACGTGCGGCCAACAGTAACAGCCTGGTTGATCAGACCCTAATCTACCATGAGGTCTGGTCACAGACCGGGCCGCGGGGGCGTTGACCCCCGGAACCCTCTCCAGGTATACGACTACTACTACTAACATAGGAGAGGTAGAGAAGGTTGGGTTGTGTGGTGGAGGCAGCGAGGTGCCAGTAGTGTGCTTCCTGTGACCAACTTGGCACTCCTTGGCACCCTCCCCCCATCCCTCCTTTCCCCCTTGACACTTATATCACTCTCATCTGTTGACACTGTAATTATAAACTTCTGGTCTGGGACCGGGGCGCGGATGGGGGGGGATGATGATCTATTGATAGATAATATCTAATACATCTATTAATAATATGTATTAATAGATAATATCTATTGACAGAAAATATCTGTTAGCAGATAGAGGATATCTGTTCTGAGAGGCGTCTCTCCCTTAGTGTGTATGTATATTTATATACATATATATATATATATATATATATATATATATATATATATATATATATATATATATATATATATATATATATATATATATATATATATATATATATATATATATATATACACTTATAAGTTTATTTTAACCCCTATATTGAGCAGTGAAGCTAATGCATCAGCCAGTTCAACTCCTGTTATTAGTATTATCTTAGGTCATTACTCCGTGGTGATCTTGTCATCTTTTTTTTAAATGGGGTGGAAATAAGCAATTCTGACGTTATTAGGATATCCTAGCTAAATCTACATAGTGATTTTTACGTACCGTAACACCTGTGTGTCTGCAAATCGTGGTTAAAAATATTTGCAAGCTACGTACAGGGAATCTCAGTGACAACTTTCTGCTTCAGCTCTTTTATACTCGACTGAAGAAGCTTATTGTGTAGGCGACACGTTTCGGAATAAAGATACCTAACTGTTGCATATGTGTCTTACTTACCAACTTACCTAATGTTTAACTTAGCACTGGTAGGCCAGTGGATGCTTTATGTCACTTGCAAACATCCCCACTTATCCTGTTTCCTAACGAACAAAATACCTTCTGGCTAACGCATCGGTCAGGAGTTTTATGACGCTCTTATCGCGGGTTAAAACCCCGCCCGTGATATGGTTTGTTTGCAATCGTGTCATTACGATTTCGTGAGTCAAAACACCTGTTCACCATCAGTCAAGAATCCTAAATTACAGTAAACTCTTAGTGTTTATACACTAAGAGATATACACATTTCGGTGTGTACAACATATGTGTTGTTGAAAATGATATGAAACACCTGGAAGCTGACGATTAAGACATGTACAACAACATTTGTCTTTGTCATACAGCCTATGGTCTTGTCAGACGACTTCCGTGCAAGGAACTCTTGGTTCCAATACTTCAGTAGGCCAGTAGGCCTTTTGCAGTGTTTCTCCATTCTTATGTTCTTAGTTCAGTACTGACTGACCTCACCCGTACTCAGATGAGTACTGAGTACTGATTGCAGCACTTCCTGTATTATTCTCAAAGGCCAGAGGAGGCCTGGAATGATGACTATCACTGACACGAGATACTCTGTGGGTGAGACTGTCCAGTGTCTTGCCTGGACAGTCTCACCCACAGGAGCTTGATGTCTAAGGAACGGAGAGAGTTGTTGAGAATAGAAAGACCGGAAATGTAGGGAACACAGAGGACAGAAGAGTTCTCGGGACGCGTTTTTATTAGGGCAACGTTTCGCACAGGATGGAGCTTGGTGAAGCTCTACCCTGAGCGAAACGTTGTCCTAATAAACGTTTGTCCTGCGTATTGTGTTTTCTAGCCTAACTGGTTGGCTGTGAGTAGTACCTGCCTAGCATGGGCTGGTAGTACCTGCCTAGCATGGGCTGGTAGTACCTGCCTAGCATGGGCTGGTAGTACCTGCCTAGCATGGGCTGGTAGTACCTGCCTAGCATGGGCTGGTAGTACCTGCCTAGCATGGGCTGGTAGTACCTGCCTAGCATGGGCTGGTAGTACCTGCCTAGCATGGGCTGGTAGTACCTGCCTAGCATGGGCTGGTAGTACCTGCCTAGCATGGGCTGGTAGTACCTGCCTAGCATGGGCTGGTAGTACCTGCCTAGCATGGGCTGGTAGTACCTGCCTAGCATGGGCTGGTAGTACCTGCCTAGCATGGGCTGGTAGTACCTGCCTAGCATGGGCTGGTAGTACCTGCCTAGCATGGGCTGATAGTACCTGCCTAGCATGGGCTGGTAGTACCTGCCTAGCATGGGCTGGTAGTACCTGCCTAGCATGGGCTGGTAGCACCTTCCTAGCACGGGCCAGTAAGATCTTACGCTCTCTTGCCGTCTGTTAGGCGAGGTTTCCTGTGTACATTACTTCCTGTCACCAACTCTTCAGTTCTCGTTGAAAAGCGTCTTTCTCAGTCTGAGACCAAGACCTGCAGTACTTATCCTCTCCTGCTTTTGTCTCCTGCGCTGCCTTGTACTACTCTGACCAGCTTGTCACATCCTTCACGTCTCCTTAAAGTGTCCTAAGATCCCTCATATAACCTCACTACAGTCTTCACCTCTCGTCACTACATCCCTCATGTATCCTCATCATGTTCTTCACGTATCTTCACTACATTCTTTGCTTTCCCTTGATATAAAGCTGCAGATTCTTGACACACATCAGGGTAGACTTTTGTAAAAGTTAAATTTGTGCGTTTCAACATTTAGAACAAAATTGCTCCCACATACTAGGATTCTTCCTCTGTAGACAATTATCTTGTTCTTGACATCATGAAAACAAGAATTCCTTAAAGTATTTAAGTAGTGAAAAAAAAAAAGGAATGCAGAGGAGTAAACTCCACTCAATACCGTGGTTGGAACAATTCATAAGTGACTCACAGGTTGGAGAAGACGCTCGAGACGACGTTTAGGTCCCTCCTGGACCACTAATAGTATACGTAAGAGCGAAATTTGACGTAGACGGGAGGGAGGGAGGGAGATGGAGCAGCTTGTGGGTAGGACAGTGAGACGTGCACGTGGTCAGTGAGGTGTACTGGAGACGACCACGTGTGTTGGGTTAGCGATGAACATAAACACTGACCACGCAAACTCTCTCTCTGTAACCAAAACACCCAGCGACCTTCTGCAGACAGCTGCGGATGCTGCTGCTACCTATACTGCTGCTGCTGCTTCCTTGGACTTGAAGGAAAGCTGTCGAAAAGTCTTGGCCCTTTACACTCGAGTTCATGTTGGTCACTGAGGTATTCTTACAGTCAGGTGTACAGTATCTTAGTCAGGTGTACAGGGTCTTACAGCCAGGTGTACAGTGTCTTAGTCAGGTGTACAGTGTCTTACAGTCAGGTGTACAGGGCACAGTGAGCATAGCTGTTCTCTCTCTCTCTCTCTCTCTCTCTCTCTCTCTCTCTCTCTCTCTCTCTCTCTCTCTCTCTCTCTCTGTCACACACACACACACACACACACACGTTACATAACATGTCTTGCTACTGAACAAAGCCAAAGAAAATCTTGCTAATGTTTCAGCTCCTGAAATACCGGCCTTGTTTACCAGGAGTTTCACAAGGGGTGAAAATACGCGGACTATGCTGGCAGAGGGTCATACTGGGGACCCCCAACCTTCATGTGAGGAGACCCATCCTGTGAGGGGGAAGAGGGGTCCCAGTCACCTTCCCCCCCAAAGGGTGGAGGGACTCCCACCCCTTCCTCCCAGAGCTGTCAGGGAAACCTCCCGCAAGCTACTGCAGTCGGTGGAACAGTCAGGGGCCATAACCTGACGGGGGTGTACGACACTCGTTCACCAGTGCCACTGACGAAGCGCTACAAGACCTGCTATCGCAAACCATCTTGAGCGTGCAATAATACACAGACATATCAGAATTAATAAATGGTTTACCTTGCAGACTGAATTGTCAGCCATTCTTGTGGTTCGTAGACACTGCAGTCATAGACTAGTAGTTTCTGACTCCCTAACCTCCCGTGTCCCGTAGCTCGATCACTAGCGCATTCAGCTCACACACTGATGTCGGGGATCGATCCCCCGGTACGGCTGGAAAACATTAGGACGTGTTTCCATAAGACACCTGCTGTTCCTGTTCACTCATCAGTAAAATGGGATTCCTGGGTATTACTAGACTGGTGTGGGTAGCATCCTGGGTCAAAACTGATCTAATTTCCCCCAAATGCTCAGCATAACAAGCAGCTTTCTATATAGTAGTATGTCACTGACGTCAGCTATGGTCTGTATACCTTGTACATGTACTTGTATACCTTGTACATGTACTTGTATACCTTGTACATGTACTTGTATACCTTGTACATGTACTTGTATACCTTGTACATGTACTTGTATACCTTGTACATGTACTTGTATACCTTGTACTTGTATACCTTGTACATGTACTTGTATACCTTGTACATGTACTTGTATACCTTGTACATGTACTTGTATACCTTGTACATGTACTTGTATACCTTGTACATGTACTTGTATACCTTGTACATGTACTTGTATACCTTGTACATGTACTTGTATACCTTGTACATGTACTTGTATACCTTGTACATGTACTTGTATACCTTGTACATGTACTTGTATACCTTGTACATGTACTTGTAGAAATAATATATTATTATCTGTTCTGAATAACCTGATATTTGAATGTAATATATCTGTCTATGAAGCCAGACAGATTTCTGAAAATTATTGAAATGAAAAGGCTTAGAATTAAATTCTTGTGGTGTGCTTGACACATAGGCCTCCGTGAGCATGACAAAGTTGATGCCTAAGGTATAATAGCATTAAATAAAGAGTACAGTGATGTACTTTTCTGTTCTCAAACACAAGTTTAAAATAAAAGACTAAAAAGAACTACCGAAGGAGATTGAAGAAAATATAACAATAGAGATAGAAAGTAACAGATGTGTGGTCCATTAAAATGAGACGTGTCAGGTCAAACATGTGTTTGTAAGTTTATTTATATACAAATAAGTATATTTACACAGTGCCTATAATTATCATGTATAGTAACATATGCAATACGATCACAGTAAACAGGTGCTAACACAGTATGCTAAATAATCAATGAAAATATAGTGAATTTCCAGGAGAAATTAAATTGCATTTGTTATAATAAGGTTAGATAAGTTTTCTAAGGTTCTTTTGGTACAAAATTAATTTTCGTGATTTTTCACATTATCAAGGAGCGAAAGCGGTTGGAAATATTTTTCAGAGTGGTTACTTTGCATAGTAATATATGTGTAAATTACCTAGAATAATCCAAAGAAAGGTCAGACGAAGTGACTTATTTCCACAAGACTTGGTTACAGCTGGACTAAGGCTAAGGTTGTATGTCCAGCAGTAGCCACTTTGGAGAAGGAAATCACTATAGAAGTTATTACTGCTGGCCACGGCAGGTCGACTGCTGGCTGACCTGTCTCAGTGATGTGGGTGGCAGCAGCAGCAGGACTACGGACTGACGTACAGTACGTGATCACTTACCCCTCCCCCAGCACACTCACGCCGGAAGTGGAGTCGTGCCCCAAATTATTATTATTATTCTTATTACCTCTACCACTACTTCTCTACTTCTTTCTTCCTCTCTATCTGTCCTCCTCTGCTTCGTGTATTAGTGTGACTTGTAAATGGCTCAAGTCAGACCCAAACGGTTTATTTATGCATTGTCCCAGTCACGGTATTGTGCCTTCTTGTTTTTCATTATTATTATTATTATTATTATTATTATTATTATTATTATTATTATTATTTAGGGTTATACAGCGCCTAGAGGTTCAAAAATAGGTTCTACCTAATCTGCCTGCGACTCAGAGTATATAAATCCATTTCAGTTTGATCCTGGAGAGGACAGTAGCAGCTCTGATTCTTGAGATCAAGAGTCCTTCAGCAGGATCAAGGCACTTTCTACGAGAGTGCCGAGAGTGCCACTGTGTTGTGTCACTCGGGCGGGGGTGCCAGCGCCTCTCTTTCATGCCAGTTTAATGAGCCTAATGACCGCGGCTGTCACCGCCTCCTCCCACAGTACACAAACCTGCTCTCTCTACCCAAAACAGCACAGTTACCTACTGCTACTGCGTCTGTTTACCCGAGTTGTTGCAGTCGTTAACGACAGAAGGGACTGATTACCTTATCTGATACTGTCTTCTGTGGTTTAGAAAGACATGTAAATATATCCTGGTGTTTTCTTACGTGTTTTTTTTAAACCAATTTGTCGATATCTTATTCCCAAGGTTTATGCTACCATATTATGTATATAATTCTGCAAGAGTAAGGGAGTGATTGCCTCCCCTTCTGTAGTCTCTCGTTCATGTCCTTGTAGTGACTGATAAAGCCAGTGGATGGCGAAACGTCTACAAAATAAAGATACCTAGGTGTTGCAAATGTATCTAATTCTTCAGCTTGTCAGTACTGGAGACACTAATGGTAGGATGACAGGGGGACAAGAGCTGTGGTCCAAAACTGTCAACAGTGAGATGAGAGCTATGATTATCTGCCAAGATGCTATGCAGGTATATATATATATATATATATATATATATATATATATATATATATATATATATATATATATATATATATATATATATATATACTTGTTTAGTTACACACAGTCTTCATGATCCTTGTGTAGTCGATAGGCTTGAAACCTCAATTACTAAGGAGCCAATCAACGTCCCGTGAAATAAGTCACTGTATCAAACGTTAATGCACTCAGTAACTTTGTTTGGGCAACGTTCCGCCTTCTCAGCAGACTTTTCCAAACCTAACAGAACGTAGGTGGCGGCAGTACAGTGCACATTATCTTGCCGAGCCAGACAAACGTTACGAAATGATTTTTGTGTCTTTATTGATAACAGTGTACAACAACAGTTATTAACAGTGTACAGCAATAGTTATTAACAGTGTACAACAACAGTTATTAACAGTGTACAACAACAGTTATTAACAGTGTACAACAACAGTTATTAACAGTGTACAGCAATAGTTATTAACAGTGTACAACAACAGTTATTAACAGTGTACAGCAATAGTTATTAACAGTGTACAACAACAGTTATTAACAGTGTACAGCAATAGTTATTAACAGTGTACAACAATAGTTATTAACAGTGTACAGCAATAGTTATTAACAGTGTACAACAATAGTTATTAACAGTGTACAGCAATAGTTATTAACAGTGTACAACAATAGTTATTAACAGTGTACAACAACAGTTATTAACAGTGTACAGCAATAGTTATTAACAGTGTACAACAATAGTTATTAACAGTGTACAACAACAGTTATTAACAGTGTACAACAATAATTATTAACAGTGTACAACAACAGTTATTAACAGTGTACAGCAATAGTTATTAACAGTGTACAACAATAGTTATTAACAGTGTACAGCAATAGTTATTAACAGTGTACAACAATAGTTATTAACAGTGTACAGCAATAGTTATTAACAGTGTACAACAATAGTTATTAACAGTGTACAACAACAGTTATTAACAGTGTACAACAACAGTTATTAACAGTGTACAACAACAGTTATTAACAGTGTACAACAACAGTTATTAACAGTGTACAACAACAGTTATTAACAGTGTACAACAACAGTTATTAACAGTGTACAACAACAGTTATTAACAGTGTACAACAACAGTTATTAACAGTGTACAACAACAGTTATTAACAGTGTACAACAACAGTTATTAACAGTGTACAACAACAGTTATTAACAGTGTACAACAACAGTTATTAACAGTGTACAACAACAGTTATTAACAGTGTACAACAACAGTTATTAACAGTGTACAACAACAGTTATTAACAGTGTACAACAACAGTTATTAACAGTGTACAGCAACAGTTATTAACAGTGTACAACAACAGTTATTAACAGTGTACAAAAACAGTTATTAACAGTGTACAGCAATAGTTATTAACAGTGTACAACAACAGTTATTAACAGTGTACAACAACAGTTATTAACAGTGTACAACAAAAGTTATTAACAGTGTACAACAACAGTTATTAACAGTGTACAACAACAGTTATTAACAGTGTACAACAACAGTTATTAACAGTGTACAACAACAGTTATTAATAGTGTACAACAACAGTTATTAACAGTGTACAACAACAGTTATTAACAGTGTACAACAACAGTTATTAACAGTGTACAGCAATAGTTATTAACAGTGTACAACAACAGTTATTAACAGTGTACAGCAATAGTTATTAACAGTGTACAACAACAGTTATTAACAGTGTACAGCAATAGTTATTAACAATGTACAACAATAGTTATTAACAGTGTACAGCAATAGTTATTAACAGTGTACAACAATAGTTATTAACAGTGTACAACAACAGTTATTAACAGTGTACAACAACAGTTATTAACAGTGTACAACAACAGTTATTAACAGTGTACAACAACAGTTATTAACAGTGTACAACAACAGTTATTAACAGTGTACAACAACAGTTATTAACAGTGTACAACAACAGTTATTAACAGTGTACAGCAATAGTTATTAACAGTGTACAACAACAGTTATTAACAGTGTACAACAACAGTTATTAACAGTGTACAGCAATAGTTATTAACAGTGTACAACAATAGTTATTAACAGTGTACAGCAATAGTTATTAACAGTGTACAACAATAGTTATTAACAGTGTACAGCAATAGTTATTAACAGTGTACAACAATAGTTATTAACAGTGTACAACAACAGTTATTAACAGTGTACAGCAATAGTTATTAACAGTGTACAGCAATAGTTATTAACAGTGTACAACAATAGTTATTAACAGTGTACAACAACAGTTATTAACAGTGTACAACAATAATTATTAACAGTGTACAACAACAGTTATTAACAGTGTACAGCAATAGTTATTAACAGTGTACAACAATAGTTATTAACAGTGTACAGCAATAGTTATTAACAGTGTACAACAATAGTTATTAACAGTGTACAGCAATAGTTATTAACAGTGTACAACAATAGTTATTAACAGTGTACAACAATAGTTATTAACAGTGTACAACAACAGTTATTAACAGTGTACAACAACAGTTATTAACAGTGTACAACAACAGTTATTAACAGTGTACAACAACAGTTATTAACAGTGTACAACAACAGTTATTAACAGTGTACAACAACAGTTATTAACAGTGTACAACAACAGTTATTAACAGTGTACAACAACAGTTATTAACAGTGTACAACAACAGTTATTAACAGTGTACAACAACAGTTATTAACAGTGTACAACAACAGTTATTAAGTGTACAACAACAGTTATTAACAGTGTACAACAACAGTTATTAACAGTGTAAAACAACAGTTATTAACAGTGTACAACAACAGTTATTAACAGTGTACAACAACAGTTATTAACAGTGTACAACAACAGTTATTAACAGTGTACAACAACAGTTATTAACAGTGTACAGCAATAGTTATTAACAGTGTACAACAACAGTTATTAACAGTGTACAACAACAGTTATTAACAGTGTACAACAACAGTTATTAACAGTGTACAACAACAGTTATTAACAGTGTACAGCAATAGTTATTATCAGTGTACAACAACAGTTATTAACAGTGTACAACAACAGTTATTAACAGTGTACAACAACAGTTATTAACAGTGTACAACAACAGTTATTAACAGTGTACAACAACAGTTATTAACAGTGTACAACAACAGTTATTAACAGTGTACAACAACAGTTATTAACAGTGTACAGCAATAGTTATTAACAGTGTACAACAACAGTTATTAACAGTGTACAACAACAGTTATTAACAGTGTACAACAACAGTTATTAACAGTGTACAGCAATAGTTATTATCAGTGTACAACAACAGTTATTAACAGTGTACAGCAATAGTTATTAACAGTGTACAACAACAGTTATTAACAAAGTAGTACTAATTAAAGGTGTTAAGAAGAGGGAATAACTAAGCAAGCAAATAGCAGTGAGTACTAACTAGAAGCACTAACCACAAGTACTAACTAGAAGCACTAACCACAAGTACTAACTAGAAGCACTAACCACAAGTACTAACTAGAAGCACTAACCACAAGTACTAACTAGAAGCACTAACCACAAGTACTAACTAGAAGCACTAACCACAAGTACTAACTACAAGCACTAACCACAAGTACTAACTAGAAGCACTAACCACAAGTACTAACTAGAAGCACTAACCACAAGTACTAACTACAAGCACTAACCACAAGTACTAACTACAAGCACTAACCACAAGTACTAACTACAAGCACTAACCACAAGTACTAACTAGAAGCACTAACCACAAGTACTAACTACAAGCACTAACCACAAGTACTAACTACAAGCACTAACCACAAGTACTAACTAGAAGCACTAACCACAAGTACTAACTAGAAGCACTAACCACAAGTACTAACTAGAAGCACTAACCACAAGTACTAACTAGAAGCACTAACCACAAGTACTAACTACAAGCACTAACCACAAGTACTAACTAGAAGCACTAACCACAAGTACTAACTAGAAGCACTAACCACAAGTACTAACTAGAAGCACTAACCACAAGTACTAACTAGAAGCACTAACCACAAGTACTAACTAGAAGCACTAACCACAAGTACTAACTACAAGCACTAACCACAAGTACTAACTACAAGCACTAACCACAAGTACTAACTACAAGCACTAACTACAAGCACTAACCACAAGTACTAACTACAAGCACTAACCACAAGTACTAACTACAAGCACTAACCACAAGTACTAACTACAAGCACTAACCACAAGTACTAACTACAAGCACTAACCACAAGTACTAACTAGAAGCACTAACCACAAGTACTAACTAGAAGCACTAACCACAAGTAGTAACTACAAGCACTAACCACAAGTAGTAACTAGAAGCACTAACCACAAGTACTAACTAGAAGCACTAACCACAAGTACTAACTAGAAGCACTAACCACAAGTACTAACTAGAAGCACTAACCACAAGTACTAACTAGAAGCACTAACCACAAGTACTAACTAGAAGCACTAACCACAAGTACTAACTACAAGCACTAACCACAAGTACTAACTAGAAGCACTAACCACAAGTACTAACTACAAGCACTAACCACAAGTACTAACTACAAGCACTAACCACAAGTACTAACTACAAGCACTAACCACAAGTACTAACTAGAAGCACTAACCACAAGTACTAACTACAAGCACTAACCACAAGTACTAACTACAAGCACTAACCACAAGTACTAACTACAAGCACTAACCACAAGTACTAACTACAAGCACTAACCACAAGTACTAACTACAAGCACTAACCACAAGTACTAACTACAAGCACTAACCACAAGTACTAACTAGAAGCACTAACCACAAGTACTAACTAGAAGCACTAACCACAAGTACTAACTAGAAGCACTAACCACAAGTACTAACTAGAAGCACTAACCACAAGTACTAACTACAAGCACTAACCACAAGTACTAACTAGAAGCACTAACCACAAGTACTAACTAGAAGCACTAACCACAAGTACTAACTAGAAGCACTAACCACAAGTACTAACTAGAAGCACTAACCACAAGTACTAACTAGAAGCACTAACCACAAGTACTAACTACAAGCACTAACCACAAGTACTAACTACAAGCACTAACCACAAGTACTAACTACAAGCACTAACCACAAGTACTAACTACAAGCACTAACCACAAGTACTAACTACAAGCACTAACCACAAGTACTAACTACAAGCACTAACCACAAGTACTAACTACAAGCACTAACCACAAGTACTAACTAGAAGCACTAACCACAAGTACTAACTAGAAGCACTAACCACAAGTAGTAACTACAAGCACTAACCACAAGTAGTAACTAGAAGCACTAACCACAAGTACTAACTAGAAGCACTAACCACAAGTACTAACTAGAAGCACTAACCACAAGTACTAACTAGAAGCACTAACCACAAGTACTAACTAGAAGCACTAACCACAAGTACTAACTAGAAGCACTAACCACAAGTACTAACTACAAGCACTAACCACAAGTACTAACTAGAAGCACTAACCACAAGTACTAACTACAAGCACTAACCACAAGTACTAACTACAAGCACTAACCACAAGTACTAACTACAAGCACTAACCACAAGTACTAACTACAAGCACTAACCACAAGTACTAACTACAAGCACTAACCACAAGTACTAACTAGAAGCACTAACCACAAGTACTAACTAGAAGCACTAACCACAAGTACTAACTAGAAGCACTAACCACAAGTACTAACTACAAGCACTAACCACAAGTACTAACTACAAGCACTAACCACAAGTACTAACTAGAAGCACTAACCACAAGTACTAACTAGAAGCACTAACCACAAGTACTAACTAGAAGCACTAACCACAAGTACTAACTAGAAGCACTAACCACAAGTACTAACTACAAGCACTAACCACAAGTACTAACTACAAGCACTAACCACAAGTACTAACTAGAAGCACTAACCACAAGTACTAACTAGAAGCACTAACCACAAGTACTAACTAGAAGCACTAACCACAAGTACTAACTAGAAGCACTAACCACAAGTACTAACTACAAGCACTAACCACAAGTACTAACTACAAGCACTAACCACAAGTACTAACTAGAAGCACTAACCACAAGTACTAACTAGAAGCACTAACCACAAGTACTAACTAGAAGCACTAACCACAAGTACTAACTAGAAGCACTAACCACAAGTACTAACTACAAGCACTAACCACAAGTACTAACTACAAGCACTAACCACAAGTACTAACTACAAGCACTAACCACAAGTACTAACTAGAAGCACTAACCACAAGTACTAACTACAAGCACTAACCACAAGTACTAACTACAAGCACTAACCACAAGTACTAACTACAAGCACTAACCACAAGTACCAATTACGAGCACTAACCACAAGTACTAACTACAAGCACTAACCACAAAACCACAAGTACTAACCACAAGTACCAACTACAAGCACTAACCACAAGTACTAACTACAAGCACTAACCACAAGTACCAACTACAAGCACTAACCACAAGTACCAACTACAAGCACTAACCACAAGTACCAACTACAAGCACTAACCACAAGTACTAACTACAAGCACTAACCACAAGTACCAACTACAAGCACTAACCACAAGTACTAACTACAAGCACTAACCACAAGTACCAACTACAAGCACTAACCACAAGTACTAACTACAAGCACTAACCACAAGTACTAACTAGAAGCACTAACCACAAGTACTAACTACAAGCACTAACCACAAATACTAACTACAAGCACTAACCACAAGTACTAACTACAAGCACTAACCACAAGTACTAACTACAAGCACTAACCACAAGTACTAACTAGAAGCACTAACCACAAGTACCAACTACAAGCACTAACCACAAGTACCAACTACAAGCACTAACCACAAGTACCAACTACAAGCACTAACCACAAGTACTAACTACAAGCACTAACCACAAAACCACAAGTACTAACCACAGGTGCTAACCACAGTTACAAACCATGTACCTCCCTCCCCAGGACACATCTGAGGTGGTGAGCTTGCTAAGGAAGGGTGACAAGATTGGTGTTATGATTTACCTGCGACACGGAGGTGACCCCAACGCTCGGAACCACTTGGGATGGACCCTGCTCCACCTGGCCTGTGTCGAGGGTCAGACCGAAGTGGTCCAGGTCCTCCTCGATGCCGGTGCCTCGGTGAGTACTCATCTAGTACGTACTGAGGTTGAGCCATAGCTCCTGGCCCACACTTTTTGACTCTTTAAACTGTTTTCATTGAAATGTGGTTTTTAGTGGGTGTACACATGAATAAACGCGACTCATGCGCACGTGTGCTCCCTCAGGTGAACTCGTGCACCACGGACATGTGCACGCCCCTACATCGTGCGTCCGCTCAGGGCTACAGCGCTGTCGTTGAACTCTTGCTCAAGAAGAACGCCTATGTGAACGCCCAGGTGAGTTAGTGATGAGGAAGAACGCCTATTTGAACGCCCAGGTGAGTTAGTGATGAGGAAGAACGCCTATGTGAACGCCCAGGTGAGTTAGTGATGAGGAAGAACGCCTATGTGAACGCCCAGGTGAGTTAGTGATGAGGAAGAACGTCTATATGAACTCCCAAGTGAGTTAGTGATGAGGAAGAACGTTCAAGATTCAGTAAACAATTACCAGATAACCCGACTCGAGGGAAAACATTAAACAAACACATCACTAACAAATATAACAGCAGCAACAAAAACAATGACAACAACAACAACAACATCAGCAACAAAACGATAATAACAAGAACTATTACAATAATAAATAAATAATAATAATAACATTGTTTATTTGTTGTGTTGCAGGATAAGGCAGGTAACACACCGCTGCACGAGGCAGCTCGTGGCCTTCACACTGCTGTGGTTAAGATGCTCATAGAGAAGAAAGCGGACGTTACCAAGACCAACCACAAGAACCAGGTCTTCCTGCAGCTGGTAAGTTCCAGCTCTCTGTGTACTTACCTATTTATAGTTGCAGGGGGTCGATTCACAGCTCCTAGCCCCGCCTCTTCGCTGGTCACTGCTAGGTCCACGCTCTCTCCCTACTCCATAAGCTTTATCATACCTCTTCTTAAAGCTATGTTTGGATCCTGCCTCCACTACATCACTCTCCAGTATGTTCTACTTCCTGACAACTATGACTGAAGAAGTACTTCCTAACATCCTTGTGACTCATCTGAGTCTTCAACTTACAGTTGTGACCCCTTGTTGCTGTGTCCCACCTGTGAAACATTCTGTTCCGTACCTATCTACCTTGTCAGTTCCTCTGTGAGTGTGTATGTGCGTGCGTGTGTGTGTGTGTGTGTGTCTGTGTGTGTGTGTGTGTGTGTGTGTGTGTGTGTGTCTGTGTGTGTGTGTGTGTGTGTGTGTGTGTGTGTGTGTGTGTGTGTGTGTGTGTGTGTGTGTGTGTGTGTGTGTGTGTGTGTGTGTGAGTGTCTGTGTGTGTCTGTGTGTGTGTGTGTGTCTGTGTGTGTGTGTCTGTGTGTGTGTGTGTGTTGTGTGTGTGTGTGTGTGTGTGTGTGAGTGTGTGAGTGTACTCACCTATTTGTATTCACCTATTTGTGGTTGCAGGGGCCGAGTCACAGCTCCTGGCCCCGCCTCTTCGCTGATTGCTACTAGGTCCTCTCTCTCCCTGCCCCATGAGCTCTATCATACCTCGCCTTAAAACTATGTATGGTTCCCGCCTCCACTACGTCACTTTCTAGGCTATTCCACGGCCTGACTACTCTATGACTGAAGAAATACTTCCTAACATCCCTTTGATTCATCTGAGTCTTCAACTTCCAATTGTGACCTCTTGTGTCTGTGTCCCTTCTCTGGAACATCCCGTCTTTGTCCACCTTGTCTATTCTGCGCAGTATTTTATATATCGTTATCATGTCTCCCCTGACCCTCCTGTCCTCCAGTGTCGTCAGGCCGATTTCCCTCAACCTTTCTTCGTAGGACAATCCCCGTAGCTCTGGGACTAGTCTTGTTGCAAACCTTTTCACTTTCTCTAATTTCTTGACGTGCTTGACTAGGTGTGGATTCCAAACTGGTGCTGCATACTCCAGTATGGGCCTGACGTAAATGGTATACAGAGTCTTAAACGAATCCTTATTGAGGTATCGGAACGCTATCCGTAGGTTTGCCAGGCGCCCGTATGCTGCAGCAGTTATCTGATTGATGTGCGCCTCAGGAGATATGCTCGGTGTTATACTCACCCCCAGATCTTTTTCCTTGAGTGAGGTTTGCAGTCTTTGGCCATCTAAACTATATTGTGTCTGCGGTCTTCTTTGCCCTTCCCCAATCTTCATGACTTTGCATTTGGCAGGGTTAAATTCAAGGAGCCAGTTGCTGGACCAGGCTTGTAGCCTGTCCAGGTCTCTTTGTAGTCCTGCCTGATCCTCATCCGATTTGATTCTTCTCATTAACTTCGCATCATCTGCAAACAAGGACACTTCTGAGTCTATCCCTTCCATTATGTCGTTCACATATACCAAGAACAGCACAGGTCCTAGGACTGACCCCTGTGGAACCCCGCTTGTCACAGGCGCCCACTCTGACACCTCGTCGCGTACCATGACTCGTTGTTGCCTCCCTGTCAGGTATTCTCTGATCCATTGCAGTGCCTTTCCTGTTATGTGTGCCTGATCCTCTAGCTTTTGCAGTAACCTCTTGCGAGGAACTGTGTCGAAGGCCTTCTTGCAGTCCAAAAATGTGCAGTCGATCCACCCCTCTCTCTCTTGTCTTACTTCTGTCACCTTGTCATAAAACTCTAGTAGGTTTGTGACACAGGATTTTCCTTCCCTGAAACCGTGCTGGTTGTCAGTTATACACTTGTTTCTTTCCAGGTGCTCCACCACTCTCCTCCTGATGATCTTCTCCATGACCTTGCATACTATACACGTTAGTGATACAGGTCTGTAGTTTAGTGCCTCATGTCTGTCTCCCTTTTTAAAAATTGGGACTACATTTGCCATTTTCCATACCTCAGGGAGTTGCCCAGTTTCAAATGATGTGTTGAAGATCTTTGTTAATGGCTCACACAATATCTCTGCTCCCTCTTTAAGGACCCATGGAGAGATGTTGTCTGGTCCCACCGCCTTTGAGGTGTCAAGTTCGCATAGCAGCTTCTTCACCTCCTCCTTGGTTATATGTACCTCATCCAGCACTTGCTGGTGTGTCCCCCTGTTCTGATTTCCTGGAGTCCTACTGGTTTCCACTGTAAATACCTCTTTAAATCTTGTGTTGAGCTCCTGACATACCTCTCGGTCGTATCTTGTGAATTCCCCATCACCCTTCCTCAGTCTGATTACCTGGTCCTTGACTGTTGTTTTCCTCCTGATGTGGCTGTACAACAGCTTCGGGTCAGTCTTTACTTTTGATGCTATGTCATTTTCATATTGTCTCTGAGCCTCCCTTCTTATCAGTGCATATTCGTTTCTGGCTCTTCGGCTAATCTCTTTATTTTCCTGAGTTCTCTGTCTTCTGTACCTTTTCCATTCTCTAGTACACCTAGTTTTTGCCTCCCTACACCTTTGGGTGAACCAAGGACTCGTTCTGTTCTTCCCATTATTTCTGTTTCCCTTGGGAACAAACCTCTCCTCTGCCTCCTTGCATTTTGTTGCCACATAGTCCATTTCTTGTACTGGTTTTCCTGTCAGTTCCCTCTCCCACTGAATGTCTTAAAGGAAGTTCCTCATGCCTGAGTAGTTCCCCTTTTTGTAGTTTGGTTTTTCCCAGCCTATTCCTGCTACTCTCTCCACTTGGAGCTCAACTATGTAGTCGAAGCACAGAACCACATGATCACTAGCTCCCAGGGGCCTTTCATACATGATACCCTCGATGTCCGAACTACTACAAGGTCCAGTCTTGCTGGTTCATCCTCTCCTCTCTCTCTGGTAGTGTCTCTAACATGCTGATGCATGAGGTTTGCCAGTACCACATCCATCATCTTGGCTCTCCATGTTTCGGGACCCCCATGGGGCTCTAGGTTTTCCCAGTCAATCTCCTTGTGATTGAAATCACCCATAACTAGTAACTTTGCTCCCCCCATGTGTGCTCTCCTGGCCACCTCGGCTAGTGTGTCGATCATTGCTCTGTTGCTCTCATCATATTCTTCTCTTGGCCTCCTGCAGTTCTGTGGTGGGTTGTACATTACTGCAATTATCACCTTATGTCCCTCAGACTGGATTGTTCCTAGTAAGTAGTCCCTTTCGCCCGTGCCATCCATTCCTTCCATTTTCTCAAAACCCCACTGATTTTTAATGAGCAGTGCAACTCCTCCTCCCCCTCTCCTCCCTCTGTCTTTCCTGAGAATTTGATATCCGGATGGAAAGATTGAATCTGTTATTATTCTGGTGAGTTTTGTTTCTGTGAGTGCTATTATGTCTGGGGATGTCTCCTTGATTCTTTCGTGCCACTCCTCATACTTGTTTGTTATTCCATCTGCATTTGTATACCACACCTTCAACTTCTTTTCTAAGACTGTGGTCTGGGAGGTGTATTGGGGTTGGGGAAGTGGGAGACCTGGTAAGGAACTATGGGTTGTTGCTGTGGGTGTGGAGTTTGTAATGTAGTGAGTGGGGGCATTGGATGTGGCATGGATGTTTTGATTTAGAGTGTTTGGTTGCACTGGGGTTGACCTGGTTGGGAGGCTTCTATAGGAAGTTGTGAGGGAGGCTGTATTTGATCGTCTTCCTGGGTCTGGGATCTCCTGTCTGTCTTCTCCATCCCCTCTCTTTCCTCCTTTCGCCTTTGTACCATCTCTCTCAGTTTCTGCCTTTCATCTTGTGTTCTGTCGCGGTCAAGATACACCTTCCTGTATGCCGGCATGTCCCTTAATCGTGCTTTCTCCTGCAGGATCCTGTTCCGAGTCGCTTCTGCCTTGAAGGTCACTTTCACTGGCCGGTTTCTTTTTTTTACAAACCCCCCTATTCTCCGAAAATTTTCCAGCTGGGTCATGTCGTCTTCTCCTATTGCTTTCATGTTGCTTTCAATTGCTTTTTTTCCCTTGTTTTCTTGCTTCATATGTGTATCCCCTCATTTAATTTGGTTTCCTCCACTGCAGCTTTCCTTTCATCAGTTTCACTGGCTGATGTACTTGGGCTCAGTGGCCTGTCATTTTCCCTTCTCGGCTTTCCTTGGGCTCTGTTGTTGTCTGTTAGGGCCTCCACATAAAGCTTAGCTCTTTCATTTACTACAGTCTCCTCTGATAGAGCTTCTCCATGCAGTTGTGGTCCTTCTTTCCCTACTGTCCCCTTATTTGTGGCTGAGGTAGCAGTCTCTGTTGTCAATCCCAAAATGTTCTTTAGTTCTTTAGGCTGTTTCAGATTTTTCAGTTCCTCTTCTAAACTCTGTATCCTAGCCTCTGCTGCTTTGACATGTGTGTGTGTGTGTGTGTGTGTGTGTGTGTGTCTGTGTGTGTGTGTGTCTGTGTGTGTGTGTGTGTCTGTGTGTGTGTGTCTGTGTGTGTGTGTCTGTGTGTGTCTGTGTGTGTGTCTGTGTGTGTTCTGTGTGTGTGTGTCTGTGTGTGTCTGTGTGTGTGTGTCTGTGTGTGTGTGTGTGTGTGTGTGTGTGTGTGTGTGTGTGTGTGTGTGTGTGTGTGTGTGTGTGTGTGTGTGTGTGTGTCTGTGTGTGTGTGTCTGTGTGTGTCTGTGTGTGTGTGTGTGTGTGTGTGTGTGTGTGTGTGTGTGTGTGTGTGTGTGTGTGTGTGTGTGTGTGTGTGTGTGTGTGTGTGTGTGTCTGTGTGTGTGTGTCTGTGTGTGTGTGTCTGTGTGTCTGTGTGTGTGTCTGTGTGTGTGTGTGTGTGTGTGTGTGTGTGTGTGTGTGTGTGTGTGAATGTGTGTGTGTCTGTGTGTGTGTGTGTGTGTGTGTGTGTGTGTGTGTGTGTCTGTGTGCATCTTGCTCAGTGTTGTATCCTAGACCCGTAGGGGTCATTCAACACATGGGGTACGAAAAGAAATTACGTTTGATTCTAGGGAGCGGAGGGGGGACTCTTAATTCCTTGGATCAAGAGAATTTGTACGACCACTGAAGGCTCACACAACTATCTATAACATATTTATTTTGGAGTTATATGTGAAATACTATTAACATATGTGTAATAGGTAGACCACAGGGTATATACCAAGGCAGATGTGTGCATCTGTCAGTGCACATGAGCAGACAGTACAGTAACCTTTCTTATAATAATAATAAGATCCTCTATTTAGCGCATTTTTTTCGTAAAGGCGGGAAAGCCTAAGTGATGTTCAGTTCTCGATGCACTTGTTCAAACACATTCACGGAAAACTGCGCTAAATAGAGGAGCTTAATTGAGAAGGATTGAAGCCTCCTCGAAGAGTAATGAAAAATGCGTCATGTAGCTTTTAATGACCCTAATTGGAGGTGTGTGTTAAAGCCCAATTAACCGACCAGTCCACTCACAGGTGGGTCAGCAGGTGATGCCAGTGGTGGAGTCCGGGGACTGCGATACGCTGGTGCAATGGCTGGACTGGGGACTGAGTCCAGACATAAAGGGTAACCTCCACTGGTCGGCCCTGCACCACGCCTCTGCTAGGGGACACCTCAACATCGTCTCCATTCTGCTCGAGAGGCAAGATAAATAATAATTGATGATGACTGGGCATGCTAATAATGATGATAGTTATTATTATTGCTATTATTATTATTATTTAATAATAATAATAATACTGAAGACTGACATTAACGATCATTATGTCAATTTCTCCACTCATATTAATTGGCTAGTGTTAATTACCATCTTAATTAGCCTCCATCAGTCTTTTCTGGGTCAGTAATCATCTAAAATCACTCTTGCGTTCCTAGACTCTGCTCTTAGTTGGTAAATATTAGATCAGTCTACCTGCTCTAATAGACTGTATTGAAATATAAAATATGTCGACAGAGTAGACACATGTGTTTCAAGTTGAATAACAATTAAGTTAGTCTAGTTGTTGTAACTGCATGTGATGAAGCTCTACAGTGAGCGAAACGTTGTCCTGATTCCTGATAAAAGCTTGCTCACTTGTATGCTCCTTTTGCTGTTCAAAACTTAGCAGTGCATAAGTGATTTTTGAGGAGGGGGAAAGGTTGGGGTTGGGAAGGACCTGCCTAGCATGGGCTAGACGCTCTGCTGCAGTGTCCTTATCCATATTGTGGCCAGGGTGTGTTGTACATACTGACTGAGGTGGCGTTGTTATTGGTGGTATTCCTGCAGGGGAGCCAACGTCAACGCTGAGGACAGTAACCGTACCACGCCCCTGCACACCGCAGCTTTCCACGGCCACCTGCGCATCGCAGAGCTTCTTATCGACGCTGGCGCCAACCTCAACGCTTCGGTGGGTATCCCTTCCCCTGCGCTCCAGGCCAGTAGGCCTGTTGCAGTGTTCCTCTGTTCTTATCTCTATGTAACTCTGATTGACTTGCCTGTCTCATCCAAATCTCTCTTTCTCTGACCTAACTTAATCAGTCTTATCTACCCTAACCAATAAGTAAGAAAAAATTACTTGTATTCAATAAAACAGGATTCTTTGTAGAATAATATTTTTTGTGTAATAATGGTGCTTAAATATTGTCTGACTTATATCAGATTTCAATACGTTGGATAATCAGTAAGAATAAATGTTTGTAACTGATGACTGAACAGCACAATCACCAGTGATTGTGCTGTGCCCTGGGGAGGGTACAGTGTATGGTACCCTTGTAATGTACCCTGAGGGGTACGTACCTCATAGCTACACTCAGTGAGTGTAGTGTACCCTTGTAATGTACTCTGGGAGGGTACAGTGACTGTAAGGTACCTTGTAGTGTACCCAGGGGAGGGTAGGTACCTCGTAGCTACAGTCAGTGACTGTAGTGTACCTCTGGCAGGATCAGCGAGGCAACACCCCGTTACACTCTGCTATAGAAGGATGTCATCCAGGCGTGATCAACCTCATGCTGGACCGGGGCTGCGACACATCCATACCTAACAAGGAGGGCCAGATCTTCACCCACCTGGTTAGTAACGTCACCCACCTGGTTAGTAACGTCATCTACCTGGTTAATAATGTCCCCCACCTCGTTTCTAACGTCACCTACCTGCTGAATAGCGTCACCCACCTGGTTAATAATGTCACCCACCTGGTTAATAATGTCACCCACCTGGTTAATAATGTCACCCACCTGGTTAATAATGCCACCTACCTACTTCATAATTTATGATTTATTTTAAGATACAATCTCCATAATAGATCCCGAGATATGGGAGAAGTATGGGGGAATATATTAGGAGGTATACTGCTAGAAGACACAGTAACACCTGTTTGGAGAGACAGTAACACCTATTAGGAGACACAGTAACGCCTACTAGGAGACATAGTGACACCTGCTAGGAGAGACAGTAACGCCTACTAGGAGACAGTAACGCCTGCTAGGAGAGACAGTAACGCCTACTAGCAGACAGTAACACCTGCTAGGAAAGACAGTAACGCCTACTAGGAGACACAGTAACACCTACCAAGAGACACCTGCAGGAGGAGTCACCACTGTTATCGTCTCCACCAGGTCAATGAGTTCCTGGTGACGGCAGTACATGCCGTCAACGTGGGTCACGTGGCCAGCCTCCTGAAGGGACACGCTGACCCTGACTCCCGCGACTCCTTCGGCTTCCCCGTCCTCTGCCACGCCGCCTTCAAGGTCAGTCCCATGGGTAAGGTCACAACCCTGCTCTAGAAACACTAACATTGGTGGTAAGGCCAATGCTACTCGCTGGTAGCGCTAACATCACCGTGATTTCAGCATCCTTCTCTTAAGCTCGTACTATTTTATTCAAGAAGATTCGTACCTCGCGAGCCCTGTTGTATTTGTCCTCAAAACTGTGTATAGTGTCTGGTACTAAAGCCTGACCCATAAGGCTTTTTCACCCCTGTGGTAAGACTATCTTTACCCTTAGGAAATGCCCAAGGTTTTCTTCCTGCTGGAGGGAAACCTTTGACGCTGTCGTTGCCATTGAATCCACAGTGGAGTCTTCCAGCTCTGGGTGACACATTTATTTAACTCTTGTAAAAAAACTAATTATCTTGTGTAATGGAATATGACAGGGGAAACCTATGCTGTGTGATGGAATATGACAGGGGAAACCTATGCTGTGTGATGGAATATGACAGGGGAAACCTATGCTGTGTGATGGAATATGACAGGGAAACATAGCTAGCTTTTCCCCACTATGTAACTAACCTATAGAGTAGCAGCACACTACTGATATGTAAACTGTTTTTAATAAGAGAAACCTTGATGTAGGGCGACGTGCTGATCGCCGACGCGCTGCTGGAGGCTGGTGCGAACCCCAACCTGGCAGACGCAGGGGGTAAAACCCCCCTGCACCACGCCGCTTACTGGGGACACCTCTTTGTGCTCAAGGCCTTACTGGATAAGGGCGCCTCCGTTAATGTCCAGGTCAGTGGTGGTCATCTTAATGCCCAAGTTATATTCACTCTCTTTAAAATCAGATTTAAGGTACGTAATTTTAAAAGTTATTATCGTTGACAGTTTTTTAAAGACATGCCGTTGTTAACAGTATACATAATAAGTATGATAAACATTATCTTACTGTTCAAAATTGGGAAATGGGCTTCCTCTGTTACCGCAGTCGACGGATCTATGTATGTTGTGGAAAATTGCATTTATCTGAATGTAACTAATTATGTACATAACAGGAAATGATAACAAAGATAATTATTATTTATCAATGTTACATAGACAAGTAAGAATTTGGGACACCTAGGTCGCAAAAAATGTCCCCCTTCGATACCTACCACTGTCATAACCTCAAGTTGCTCTAGACCTATTAATTAAATGAAATATACATACACCAGGAATACTGGTAAATATATAAATTTGTGGACTGTATATTAAAAATAATAAATGGTTATATATATACACAATTACATAACAGAAGGAAAATATATCTTAATATCACTCACCAATTTGACTGGAGATTAATGTGTATCATACTCAGAAAACCTCACTCTAACTAAATCTATGAAAATAATGCTGGCCAGAATTACACACAAATCTAGAGACCTTATCTGAGGTTCTTGGAGCTGTCTTGTCCAGTCGTCTGATATCTCAAGTTATGCAGGAATGCACATCCACCTATTTCACCTCCTATTTGAGAGGTGTCAACACAATTTTAACCTCTAGAGCACAAAAAATTCTTCCCATTACACCAACATTTGTACAAAATTCAAAACCAAGATGGCGAGTCTCTTGCGCATGTGCAGAGCCTCCCTGTCGGCTCCATTCTCTTCTTTTAAAAATACACTTTAAATCAAGTTTATTTACACAGCATAATATTAGGAAATTATTTTCCACACTGCGGCCAGGCGGAGGTCGTTGCTAAACGACTCAAATTGCTGATTTGGCAACGGTGGAGGACCTGGGTACATATAGGATCTGGCATCCACATGGCGACATATTACACAAGATTTAATCACCCTTTTTACACTTTGCCGTCCTTGTGGAATCCAGAAAGTTTCCCTAATACAATTTAAGGTATCTTGTACCCCACCATGCATTACATTTTTATGGGCATTTAGCACAATTAAATCTGTTAGATGATGAGTTTTGGGCAGTAAGATAGGGTGTTTAGCATAATTACTCAATTCAGCATTTTGTAACCTACCTCTGCACCTAATTACATTTTTCTCTAAATACAGCCCCAATTTCTCTATTATGGAACCTTTCACAATTTTTCTTTCCATTATCAATTTAATCTCATTTCCATAGATTTCCTCCTGTACCCTCTTTATCCAATATTCAAGAGGATGTGAAAACTTATATGATATATTCATCTTGTTTAAAAATTTAAACACCAACTTAGTTACATTGATTAGTTTGGGTAAAGAAGAATACCTATTTATATCAATGACTATGGGAGGACAAAGTATTGGAGCGGTGGTCACAGTAATTTCAACAGGAGCAATATATGCCTTTTGTACAGGCCAATTAGCTTTATTTACCAACCAGCTCGGTCCTTTAAACCATGATACAGCATTTACAAATTTAGCATAAGGTAAACCTCGAGACAAGAAATCAGCTGGATTCTCCTCACCAGGTATATGATTAAATGTTAACACATGCTGACCCAAACTATTATACTTCTCTTGCATTTGATTAATTTCAGCAACTCTGTTTTGTATGTACACAATTTTATTGTTTCCATTACGAATCCATTGTAAGGATACCTCATTATCAGACCAAATTACAGTGTCGCTAATATTTATCTCCTGCAACTTATTTCTTATATAATTAGCTAATTTGACACCTACATAAATGGCTGTTAATTCCAACTGAGGTAAGGTACGTGATTTAAATGGAGACATTTTAGCCTTAGACATAACAAGAGAAATAACACTATTACATTGAAGATAAGCAACTGCTCCATATGCCAATTTTGAAGCATCACAAAAAATGTGGAGTACATTTTTCCCATTTGGATTGGCCACCTGGCGTGGGAACTCCAACATTGGATTTTTTTCATAATCACCAATTAATTCATCCCACCTGTTAATGAATTCCTCAGGTAGAATTTCATCCCAAGCACATTTAAGTTTCCATGCTTACTGAATTAATAATTTCCCTCTTATAGTAAGGGGTGATTCTAAACCTAGTGGATCAAAACATTTGGAAACTTCAGCAAGCAAAACTCTCTTAGTTAATTTATTGGGCATACTATAATTATTAGGTTTTAACATTAACAAATCTCTCTCAGTATCCCAAGTTAAACCCAATACATTACTACATTTTGGCACTTCATCTCCAGGGTAATCTTTACTTATTTTGTCCTTCAATTTGGACGAATTACTATTCCATTCTCTCAGAGGCATATTTGCACTTTGCATTATTTTATTAGCCTCTCCATAAGTCATTAACAGTTCCTCATCAGTTGACGTCACACCCAGGAAATTGTCCACATAAAATTGTTTGCTCATTACTTTACTCAATGGACTTCCCGTACATTTAAGGTGTGCATTTATCGTCGCTTGAAGTAGGAATGGACTGGATGTAGCACCAAATAATACGCTCCTAAAGCGAAAGGTTTTCAGAGGGCTAAGTGGGTCACTAGGATTCTCAAGCCATAAGAAGCGGGTACAATCCCGATCAGCCTCTTGTAAACCCACTCTTAGGAAAGCTTTACTTATGTCAGCCGTAAAGGCATAGTGCTTCACTCTGAAATTTAATAAGATATCTCCTAATTTTTCCGTCAACGACGGACCTGTCATCAAACAGTCATTTAAACTAGGTACATTTTTGTTACTCCTGGCACTGCAATTAAACACAATCCTCAAAGGAGTGGTCTTAGAATCCTTCTTCACTCCGTGATGGGGCAAATAGTGACCATAAATTTTGGCTTGCTCAGGAGGTACCTCTTCTATAAATTTATGAATTAACTGCTCAGCAATTACATCATTATAGGCAGTTAACAATTCTGGTGTCTTACTCAGTTCGCGGAGCTGAGCCTTTAACTGTCCATATGCCATTCTGTAATTAGTGGGCAATTCTGGATGGTTCAGTCTCCACGGAAGTCGTACCCAGTATTGTCCAGATTCAAATTTTACATCTCTCAGGTACTGCTCCTGAGTAAAAGAATCGCCTGGACTTTCTTCATTTACATTTATTCCAATGCTGTCTAATTCCCACAATTTATGCACTGGCTCAACACCATCCTCTATGGAAGAATTATACTGGGATACGATTTTATGAATAAGACACACAGTTATGGTATTTGTAGTTTCCTCTAGTCATGAATTATTATTACGAGGAATCCTACCATACATTACATGGCCTCCTGCAGTCTTCAAAAGGGTGACACCACATTTCTTTACCATACCCTTTACAAAGGAGGCATAATAGTCACTACCTATCAAAATATTTATTGGGCCTACAGAATCATCACTTACACCAGAAGGTGCTAAATTTACATAATGTGAGAGTATTTCTGTAGCTTTACTAAGCCCTACTGTAGATATTTTCTCTGGAAATCTATCTACAATTACTGCATTAACACGTTTTTTCTCGTTGCCCAACCTGACAGTTACATAAACAGTGTCATACAATTGAGCTCTTTTATCTGAGAGAAAACCAGATAATTTTAAAGTTGTGGGATCTCCCATCTGTACTTTCATACCATCAAGACATTTACGTTTTATGAAAGTACGCTGGGATCCCTGGTCCAATAATGCATTTACACTTTTAGATTTATGCCTTTTATCATCAATTTTTACCTGTAACACAGGTAAGGCTACTTCAGCAAAACCATCATTATTAATATTAGCAGCAATTTTTACATTGGCCACTGTTGTGTCAGGATTGTCAACATTATCATTATTATCAACATTATCATATAGACCTTTACACATGACTATATGGTGTCTTCCTTTGTGACATTGATAACAGAAGTTTAATTTGGCATAACAATCCTTTACATTGTGATTACCCAAACATCTGATACATCTGTCAAGTTCCTCCAATCTTTCAACTTTATCATTCCATGAATTGTATGCATTGCAATTCTTAGATAAATGAGTACCCTTGCAGAAAAGACAATCTCTCTTTTCTCTGACTGGTTTCTTATTAACTGGGCTACTCTTAGGAGGGTACTTATTCTTCTTACCTAGTAGAGAATCATTATTTCTGATTCTTGCTACTTGATATGCACCTATGCAATTCTTTTTATGAAATGAATTTTGATTATTACCATTGGGATAATTTCTCCCTTTGTGAAACTTGACAGATACCTCTGAGTTATTATGTGTTGCATCTTTAAAATGAGTTAGTTGGCTGGTCTGCAACTGCACAATTAATTCTTGTAGACCTAGTCTTATTTCCTCCAGACCAAAATAACCCTTGTGATATTTATTCGAGAGCCATTCAAGTGTTTTACAGCTTAATTTATTCTGTACTATGGCACTCAATAACCAGTCTGATTCCTTCAGATTATATTTATTACTTAAAGTTTTGAGAGTGCTCTCCAGTTTAACTCTAAACTGCTGAAAACCTTTGTAAGTGTGATCTGGAGATTTTAAATTAACAATGATATTCACTAGATCCAACTTACTTTGTTCTATATTACCATAAGTGACCTTCAACAAGTCAACTGCTTCCTTGTAAGAGTCATTTTCATTGGGAAAGGCTTGTATGAGTATGTGAGCATCTCCTCTTACCTGTCCTTTGAGGTAAAATAATTTAGTTACACAGGCTAGGTCACTCCTGTCATGCACAGCTGCTTTAAAAATTGACCAAAATTCCTCCCAATTTTCTCCAGGATTAAACACAGGTAAACAAAATTCTGGGAGTTTTGGCAAAGACATATTATTTGTTGGAGCAGACTGATTAACTGCCTGGTTTACACATTTTAATTTATTCAAGGCCTGACTTTTACAAGAAAGAATCTTTTCCTCTAATTCATAATACTGATCTACTTCAGTCTCATCTACACAGTTTACTAACAAATCTCCTTCATATTTGTTGTAATATAATTTGTATGAATCATACCTATTACCTAAAGCATCTAAATACAATTTTAAATCATCAGTATTCACAGTTTCTTGATTCATTAATTCCAAGCACTTATTATATGCCTTGGTTACATGAACTTTCCTAGCCTGTAGTGATGCTTTCTTTGCTCTATATTCCATATGTTTGTCTTTTACATCAATTTCCTCATTTTCAGCCATGATGCAATGTATTAAATTCAACCCAATCAATAACACTGACACAACCTACCTTTGAATAAATCCCAACTACTCGAGCTCAGCAATTACATGTAAAAAATTGTAATATAAATTTTAAATGTACATTAATACAAACTTGGCTCATCAAAATTAATATTATACAAATTAATAAATCCTTGCCAGAATTTGGCATAGCAAAATTATTATACACAATATAATCTTTAGACACACTTTTCTTATCAATTACACATACACTGATATAAATCTTGGCTAGAATTGTCTTATCAAATTAATATTATACAAATACATTAATATAAATCCTAGCCACTTTGGCTTTGCAAAATTAATATACACATTAATATAATTAGCTACACTTGGCTTATCAATTACACATACACTTATACACATTAATATAATCTTTAGCCACACTTGGCTTAGCTTATCAAAATTAATATTGTAATTATTATTATCCACTACATATTAAGTAAATTTGTGAACTTAACATCCACCTCCTTCTGTCATTTCTCATATAATTATTAAGTAATTAACTAATAAATGACTTCACTAATTACCTCCGGTTCAAGAAGGACCAACGGGCAAATTAAATATGGAAAATTGCATTTATCTGAATGTAACTAATTATGTACATAACAGTAAATGATAAAGATAATTATTATTTATCAATGTTACATAGACAAGTAGGAATTTGGGACACCTAGGTCGCAAAAAATGTCCCCCTTCGATACCTACCACTGTCATATCCACAAGTTGCTCTGGACCTATTAATTAAATGAAATATACATACACCAGGAATACTGGTAAATATATAAATTTGTGGACTGTATATTAAAAATAATAAATGGTTATATATATACACAATTACATAACAGAAGGAAAATATATCTTAATATCACTCACCAATTTGACTGGAGATTAATGTGTATCATACTCAGAAAACCTCACTCTAACTAAATCTATGAAAATAATGCTGGCCAGAATTACACACAAATCTAGAGAGCTTATCTGAGGTTCCTGGAGCTGTCTTGTCCAGTCGTCTGATATCTCAAGTTATGCAGGAATGTACATCCACCAATTTCGCCTCCTATTTGAGAGGTGTCAACACAATTTTAACCTCTAGAGCACAAAAAATTCTTCCCATTACACCAACGTTTGTATAAAAAATTAAAAACCAAGATGGCGAGTCTCTTGCGCATGTGCAGAGCCTCCCTGTCGGCTCCATTCTCTTCTTTTAAAAATACACTTTTAATCAAGTTTATTTACACAGCATAACATTGGGAAATTATTTTCCACATATGTCAGCGTCCCCCTCCCCACGTCCAGATGCGACGTAGTCAAAGTATCCGAAGTTTAGATACGATGACTCTTATTTTACCCTCAGTTTCTAACCACTTTCCACCTGGAAAGTGTCTGGAGAAGCCCGTTAAGTTCCCACCAGTACCTGTCTGTTAATAATTCCCTACTTCCACTACCTATTATTATTCCAAGTGCTCCTCCGTCAGGACAAGAATGGGTGTACGCCGCTACACGAGGCGGCGAGGGAGGGCGTGGAGGACGCCATCACTATTCTGACTGGTCGAGGAGCCAAGCTTGACGCCACTGACGAGGAAGGCAACACTCCCCTACACGCCGCCGCCAGGTGGGGCCAAACCACCGCCGTCGAGCTGCTCATAGAGAAAGGCGCTTCCGATGTGATCAAAAACAAGAGCGGTCTTCTCTACTCAGATCTGGTGAGGCTACTTTCTTAGTGCATTAATTTGGAGAAATGCTTAACCTGCAAACGGCATTTTGGTCCTTCCTGCATCATTATCAGTTGTTCTAGTTGTGGTATTGTAAGGGCCTGACTCTGACCTTCTAAGGCACTAAAAAAATTCGAAATCGTAATAGGTAAAGAAGGGCAAATTTTTTTGAGGTCCTCCATATCGTGAAGTCATAAACTGTAGGTTAATTAACCTTTGTGTAAGTCTAGCAGAGTATTGCGATTTTTATGTTTAAAAAAAAAAAATGTTGCAGGCTTTGATCCGTGCTGTGCGCACAGAGGAGCGGAGTCAAGTGATGGCCGGCCTGGCCTGGGGTGGTGACCCTAACAGTAGGGATGCTCGACGTCAGACACTCCTACACCACGCTGTCTATAAGGTGGGCTATGTGTTGTTGTTCTTAGTTTACATGAGAGGATATAAACTCTAACAAGGGCCTATGTTGTCATAAGATGACTCGCTCAGTGGTACCAGGACGTTCTCTTAGACGGACAGAGATAGATGCAGAGACGGGTAGACAGGGCGTTAGATACAGTGGATACATTCATTAACGACTACGTTGCTTATAAAAGGTTGAAATAAAGGTTAGTTAAGGCACTTCTGGGACTACTTTAGTTAAGTTTAGGTGTGGTAGGACGCGGAGAGTACTTGTAGTATGTGAGGACATGTGAAGGTGGACTGTAGTCGAATTCTGTCGCCTACACTGGGAGCCAAGTTCATAGCACGCGCATCCTCTGGCTTACAATACTCCTTGTGTGATGAGTCTCGTGATGATGGTTTAGTTGTCAGAAATCAAGACAAGAGTCTCTTGACTCAGATTTTCGTTAAATGACGACCCGTAGTTGGTTCAATAGCTGGCTTACTGTTGATAGGCTCTACGCTCTTATTAAAACACCTTGATCACTTCCCAGTAGTGCTCTAAAGATGATAACCTCTCAGTATTCTGACTATGTGAAAACAGTTTTTCTTATATGGACAGTTAAGCACAGATTAGGTAGCGTTTTTATCTTGTCATTGACAAAAATCAAGAAATTGTAGCATAAAATCACACCATAATACATACAGTTTGGACTAGGTTTTAGAACGTGAAATGAAAACTAGCCAGATTCATTACATAATTTTCTTGGAATTCCATAGAGATTAGCAAACTTATACATTTTTAGAAACTTTAGAAACCACTGAATATAAAAATCAGTTACCAATTAATATTTTAATTTCAAAGCGGATAATTTGAAACTATGAAATAAACATGTTGGACGTGTGTGATGGCGCAGGGAGCCCAGGAAATCTGTGTGTTGCTGCTGGAGTGTGGCGCTGATGTCAACGCTGTCGACGCTCATGGCAGAACACCTCTCCTTCTGGCTGCCTACCGTGGCAATCATCAGGTGAGTCTTTCTTCGGTCCCTTCCTGCCTTCCATTCTTCCTTTATTTCCCTTCTCTCATCCTTCCTCCCTACCTTTCCCTCCATCGTGTGCCTGTTACTTGTACCGCCTGAGCGGCAAGTTTATCGTGCACCCCATGATCATCCTGTGAACTGTAGCGCAAAAAAAGTAGGATTACAGAGGTCACAACTGGTCCTTATCGAACCCCACCTGGCATAGTTACATCACGAAAAATCTATCACAGTCAGTTTACACATATTACAATTTCTTCATATAAGTAATGAAAACAATACAATAGGGAGTTACAATCTCAAAAACATTTAAGTATCTTATTACCACTAAAACATTTGTTATTATAAGGGTCGCAGCCGCTGACGCAAAATATATATAGACACAGCTTCAAGATTCCAATGTTTTATTCTCGGCAACTGAGTATTGAAGATTCTCACTGTATGTTGACGACTCTGTGTGTTGAAGACTCTCACTGTGTGTTGAAGATTCTCACTTGTGTTGAAGACTCTCACTCTTAAGGATCCTCATTGTTGAAGACGCTCATCATGTGTCGCATGCTCTGTGTATGTTGATGCTTCACTCTTCTGGTTGCAGATCATGCAGCTGTTGCTGGACGAGGGTTCTGACATCAACGCCCAGGACTGGACGGGTCAGACACCGCTACACTGGGCGGCCAGTGAGGGCAGTGTGGACACCGTCCATCTCCTGCTGGAGCGGGGCGCTGTTACCTCCGTCAGGAACAAGGATGGACTTCTCTACACTGACCTGGTGAGGCTCATTTCATCCCTGGTGGAGGCCTGTGTATGGAATTTTGTCTCTGCCACTAAACCAACTAATCCCATTCACTTTTTTTCGATGGTTTCATTTTTTCAGAAACACGGATGGGTTCGTTTATCAAAGGTGTAGCAGAGTTCATTCATGAAAGGTCTCTCGCTGAATGATTTGTACGGTTTTCCTGATTCATGTCATTATAATACTGTAATTCTTATAATTTAAACAATGTTAACTTGTGTGATGTGGGTCACTCGGTGCAACTGGCATGGGTCACAGTACAAGAAGTGATACAGGCTCGATCCACTGTCCGCTAAACGCGGTTTGGTCTGTTACTAGTCAGGCTGTTGGTAATGGCCCCGTGTGTGTATGTTCACAGCTGCTGAAGCATCTGTACCTGGCGGTGCGCCACAACGACGCAGACAAGGTGGTGGGTCTGGTGCGTGCAGGTGCTGACCAGTTCGCTGAGGTGGAAGGCACAGGTCTCAACCCTCGTGAAGAGGCCAAGAGACAGGGCCTCTATGACATCCTCCGCCAGATGGCAGCTCTCGCAAAGAAGGAGCCTCAGCATGAAGACGACAAAATCCTAGCTCTCGAGGATGTCTATAGGCTGTTTGAAGTAAGTAGCACCAGGAGGTGGAGGTCGCTTCATTAATAACTAAGAACGAATAAATAAATCTCTTGTGTTTTGCGTTTCGTCGTGTAAATAACCCTCAGAAAGCTAAACTAATTAGCATATTTGTCCTGGGCCTTTTGAGTGTTATTTTTACAAGCATATTTGGGCGATATTTTTACAATTATTTTATATTTTTTTCTCTGCTGGCCTTTTTTTTATTTACATTTTTTATGGAGCCTCATTTATGTATTTGGTCAAAATGTGTGCTTGCTAGTACCATCTTTCCGTACTTTTACAACATTCTCTGTTTAGGATAAATCTCGCTTTCTAGAACTTTTATCATTTTGAAATTTACTATTGTTTCCTATTTGTTAGCTTTTCCTGACAAAAAATTACGAAATAACCTGCAAAAAATGTTTTAAGTCCTTCGTTTGGCCTTGGCTAACCATCAGGGCTTTTAAACTTCTCCCAGTCAAACTTACAAGGTGCCCCTAGACTGCTAGAGGCAACAATAACAAGACAGTACTATCACACTAGGACTTGCCCGTCTTGTTATGTCTAGCTCACTATCTGAGGCTCTAGTTTCTCAATGCATGTGTACTAATTTAGGACGGATATATCACTGAGGACGCCGACCGCAGCTCCTCCGCTTGTGGGCGGAGTGAGACGGAGGAGGACGAGGAAGAAGACCAAGAGGAAGACGAGGATGCCTATTGGAAAATGTCCAATGCCTACGAGGTACTCACTGTCGAAGAGGCATTTAAAGATGAAGATGATTGGCTGGAGGCATGGATGGAAAAGCCGAAGGTGATCTCCGCCAAGGAGCTCTTCGAGGAAGATCAAGCCGCCTTCTGGGAGACTTGGGAGGAGAAACCCAAAGTTATATCTGCAAAAGAGTTATTTAAGGAAGATACCAATTGGTGGGAAGACGATGACGAAGAGAACCATGATAGACGGGGTGAAGACGAAGACAAACCGAAATACATTTCAGCTAAAGAGTTCTTCAGAGACGATGAGTGCTGGTGGAGGGACGCCTTGGAGGACTTGCAAGAATCACAAGTTTCGGATGAAGAACTATTTGCAGGTGGAGAAGAGAAGAAGCCAAAGATAATGACAGCCAAAGATTTTTTCAAAGATGAAGAGAAGCCATGGTGGGAGACAGAAGAAGAGGAGCACAAAAAAGTTATCTCAGCCAAAGAATTCTTCAAAGATGATGAGAAGCCATGGTGGGAGACTGAAGAATTCATTCAACAAGAAAAGCCAAGTGGTTTTCTAAGTGGACTAAAAAAAAGCTCGGATTTTGCACACTTTTCTAACAGCCACTTTGTGGGCAGTGAAGAAGAGAGTGAAATCCTTGAAGGCAGAGAGGAAGAGGAACAAGAGGAAGAGAAGGAAGATAAATATAGTGCATCGGAATCGTCTGATGACGAAACGGAATTGTCGAGCAGAACGGACGACTTCGAGGATGCCAACGACAGCTTGCTCAGTGATAGTAGCACCATGTACAGTGCCAGTGAAGGCGAGAGACTACCAGCTAGCGTGGTCTTTAGAGACACTCCCTGGTGGGAGACTGACGACCAACAAGATGAAAACAGCCCAAAAGCATCAGAGTCAAACGCGATGGACGCCTCGCAAGAAAAGCTCTGGCTGGACGACCTGAGTGAAGCAAGTGAAGCGACAGAAACATTAGATATGGACACGAGTGAGATCAGTGAGGTAGCAACGGCAACAGAGTTCTACCGGCGGGCTTCAGAGAGCTCACAGCTTGAAGTGGTATCTAGCATCTGCGTTGAGAGTAAGCGAAGCGACGTAGACAGAATGAGAATTGAAATTGATACCGATCAAGACACTATTGCGACAGACAGAGAGAGTGAATCAGAAAAGAGAGAAAATGACGAGGATAGTAATGGGGAGGAGGAGGAGGAGGAGAAAGAGGCAACAGATGAAAAAGAAAATGATAGAAAGAAAAACGTTTCATACGAAGAGGATGACAAAGGAATAGTTGAAGATTACAATAGTGAAAGTGAGGCACTGAAGAGTGAGGATGAAATAGAAGATATATCGGATGAAGAACTCGTTGAAGAAGATGAGAATGAATATGATTCAGATGAAGAGGGAAATGAACGCAATCCCTCGGGAACAATGAATTCAGCAGTAAGTGCTGAACTCCCTGATATTAAGAGGGACGGCAATTCAGCTGTTCAGGAAAACATTAGAAAAAATATTACACCTTTAGTAGAGATAGAAATGTACGATAAAGACAACGACACCTTGAACTCTAGACCTGGTGACGGAAAAGAGAAAAATGAAGAATCTGTGGGAATTCTGAGCCCAACTTTTGATTTGCTTGCGGACTCGGTGAGTAAAGCAGACAGTTTAGAGAAGGATGGCACTAACCTAGACGTAGGCACAACTAATACTGACTCTTTGTTAGATCGAAACCAGTTATCAGTTGACGCTTACTATATGGAGGGAAATCTCCAAAAGTCAGATTCGCAGACTAGTGGATATGAGTCGAGTTTGTCCTTGTCTGAAAGCAGAACTAGCCATCTTACCGCAACCTGTAATGTTAGAGTAGATAGCGAGTGTGGTGAAAGTAGTTCGGAAAAGCAAAGCGAAATTGAAAGCAACGAAAACTCTAAGCAAGAAATGATAACGGTGGAAAATGTTTCACCTGAGGGAAAAGATAGATACGAACCAGTGACCGAAGTAAGGACAGACACAGCAGAGAATGACAGAACTCATGTTGACGACGTTGACGAACCACGAAATGTTTTACCTGAGAGAGAAGACACTTGTAACCCAGTGACTAAAACAATGACAGAGGCAGGGAAGGACGATGCAATTTGTGTTGACAAACTACAACATGTTTTACCCGAAACAGAAGACGGTTATGAACCAATGACTGAAGTCAGGAACAAGGCAGTGGAGGACGATGCAACTCGTGTTAATAAAGCCGACAACCCAGATAACATTGCAGAAATAAATGAAGAAGATGCAGAAGAAATCAATCGAACACAAGTTAAACCAGAAGATGTAAAGCGGGTTGTGATTCAAATGAAACTTTGTACAGACGACATGATGAAAAATGTGAATGAGGTCAAAGAAGAAAACGAACCAAAAACATATAACAAGGTTTCTGAGGGAGAAAGAAAAGATAGTGAGATGGAAAACAGGATTCACAAAAATGACACTTACGTGAAACCTGTAAAACTCCAACCATCAGTAGGCGTGACATTAACCCAAAGTTATACAGCTTCTGTTAAAGAAAGTCTTGGCGACAAAATAGCAGTAAATAAAATGGATGCATGTTTGGCTAAAGTGGACGCCAGTCTGGCCTGGGTGGACGCCCGATTGACAAAGGACTCCAGCAGCAGGATGCAACAGGGTGAAAATAAAAAAGCAGAAGACGTGAGGACATACGCGGCTGTTCTGGCACAGGGAGCCAGAACAACTCCAAAGTACTGCGGGGCGGCCAAGACAACAAAGCCCCACGGAAGGAGTGAGGATTCTGCTGTACGTGCTAAAACCAAAAGCGAAGACAAGGACTCTGTGTTCTTGATGAAAGTTCACGTACATGTTCCAGAGGAGAGTAGCGAGGTGTGGCCTGCTGAAGAGGGAGCTGCTGCTAGCCAGGACGGGACCAGTTTACACAATATTGCTCCTGCAAACGGCAAGTTAACCGGAGGCACTTTTCTTGGGGTAGTAAACAATGGGAGCTCTGATTCAAAGAAGAGCTCTAAGTATATTTCTAGATTATCGGAAGGCATTGATTTGGAAGATAAGGATTTGAACACCTGTAGCATAAAACCAACAGAGCAAATATTGACCGCTAAACCAAATATAGAGACTGAATCAGTGGCTGAAGAACGTTCCATAAAAGAAAGTGATGTAACTACCAGTAAGGAAATTGCCGAGGACATCCAACCCAAAACAAAAGAAAGATATACTCATAGTAGAAAAGAAATTTATTCTAGAAGAGTTTTAGAGGAAAAAACAGGCAACGGTAACATAAAAACATTGAAACGAGGGGATGTTAATGATGATATGTGCAAACTACAAGACACGTTACTCAACAAAGTGGGGCCCAGCAACAACAGAAACGAAGATATGTGTAGCACCCACGTTGATGTTACTTCACAACAAGATCAACGCAGTAAGGAAAATGAAGATACCTGTGGTACTCACGTTACTGCGTCACAAGATCACCTTAGCAAGGAAAATGAAGATACTTCTGGTACTCAGGTTGATACTGCGTCACAACAAGATCAACACAGCATAGAAAATGTAGATGTTTGTAGTACCCACATCGATACTACATCACAGCAATATCAACGCAGCAGGGAAAATGAAGATACTTGCTGTACTCACGTTACTACTTCACAACGAAATGAATGCAACAAGGAAAATGAAGATACTGTTAGTACTAATGTTGATACTGCTTCACAAGATCAAAACAGCAGTAATATGCCTGTGAATTCTGCTTCACAGGAAGATCATAGCTTAGCTGATGAAAGGGAGAGTAATCATAGAGTTAACGATAATGGGAAAACGGATGCGAACCTCACGAACGAGAAAGAAAAGGAGCTGTCTCGCGAAAGCTCCGTTGAACGATCATCAGCACCTAGCGCGAGTGAGGCTAAGCTTCTGTCGTCTCAAAAGACCCTTTGGAGATGTAGCACCTACGAAGCCATGAGCCTCAGTGACTATGATAATCTTGCATTCTTGATCAGTAAATCGGCCAGCTCCCCGGCTTGTTGGCCCACCATGACGACACATAAACTCTCCCTAAGCATAGAATCTCTAGACAAGGCCACAGATGAGGTCTCATCAAAAGCAACTACGGGCCAGAAGCATCACCTCCTAGAAGAAACTTTGTTCAACAGTACTGCTGGGAAGAAACGTGAGCCCTCTGAAGAAACTTCGGCCAAGAGTACTACAGGACAGAAACTTGGCTCCCCAGAAGATACCTCGTCTAAAGGTGGTACTAGACATAAACATGGCCCCTCAGAAGAGCCCTCGTCCAGAAGTACTCAACAGTACGCGGGGCACTCAGTGGAGACGTCGGTTAAAGGCGCCGGTGGTCAGAATTATGACTCTACCTCTGAAGAACCATGGAACCAATTCTCTAAGTCAAACACTATGAAGGAAACTCGCCCAGATCTAATGAATACTAGTAGCAGTAGATGTCACATAGATGGATACGCAAACGAGCGTAAAGACTATGTAGAGGAAGTCAGTAGCAGTAGGTGTCGCGTCCATAAAGCCAGTACCAACTCCCACGACCTTGGCGAGAGTCAGACAGAGACGTCTAGTTACAGAGACAATATTATTAATGAAATTCCACAAACATCTGTTGCATGCGAAGCTTCTTCCATGTCACCGCCCGCGCCAGTAGAAACACAAGCATGCCCTAACCATAGTGAGACTAGCACCGCTCAACACCCGTTCCTTGTTCCTCCAAGGAGAAGGGAACGAAAACTGCAATATCAAACAGTAGATGACAAAGATGATGGACATAGACCAGACAGCAAATCTAATGAACTAAAATCGCCTACTAACACCGCTTTGTTGTATGACTCAGATGAAAAAGAGGCCGGTAAAATAGCGGCAGCCTCGCAGGTAGCGCCTGAAGCACGCCACGTTTCTGCTATAACAAGCAAGGAGTTCAAACGGGAGAAAGACAAGACCAAAGAGGTAAGCATCGAGTGGAGCGGCTTCTTCTCGCTTACTTCTGCCATATTGCTTCTGCAAAATCTTGCTTTCATATATTTCATTCTCATTCCTTTAATAAAACTAATTGCTTCATTTTTATAGTCTAGAGAACAGATGCTTATAACTTTATGAAAATGAAGAGAAATTTCACGTAATGCACGCACAACAATGGTGTTTTTTACTGTGAAATATGTAGATCAAGTTTTGGGGGTAGAGATGAAGCGGGTATTTGATATTCTTTGCAGTTGGGCGTGATGGCAGGCAAGTCAGACCCCGTCAGAAAGTCCTCGTCCTGCCGCATAAGTTGATCCTCAGCAAATAACTTCATCAACGTTTACAAAATCCACTGAACAAAATATAATTGTCGCCACGTTCTTGATGCCGTCATGGCAGCGCATTCACAGAGATGTAAATTGGCTGCAAGTGGCAATGCGAAAAAATGACTTCGCTTGTGTAAATTACCCACCAGAAGATCAATATTGTATTAGGCTTTATCGGTTGCCACTCGTATGACAGCCTATGCTACCAATCGAACTAAACAAAAAAAAAAGATACGTCTGCCCCCAAAATTTGAATTATATTTTTAACTGAGGCTGAAATAATAGTTTTAGTATGCTAACACTATAAACAATGATCAAGTCCAGCAGAACAAATTACGACTGTTTGTGGAATACCATAAAACTCATCACGAACAAGAACAACTGTTGTTATTTAAAAAAAATGATCAATACATTTTAAATAACTCACAGAAACGTCCATTCCATCATTAGAGTGTTCCCCTCCTCCTCCTCCTTCTCCTCTCATGCCTTCCCGGACGCTGAGTGATGCTGTCTGTCGTCTGAAGTCTGACGCTCTGCTTCCTTGGTGGCCACAGTGAAAAGTTCCTCCATGTCTCTTCCTTGACACATGGACTTGCTTACCCCTCCAGGGATGAAGTGATGCAATTTCACGTAATACAAAAATGAAAGATCACTATTTTTAACGTCCCAGGGGATGTGAAAACTGTTCCTGAACATTGGTAGGAAAGTTTTCCTGGTAATGGAACATAGCTGGCTGACCATGGAGTGAATACAGTTTCCGAGCTTTGCTGCTTTGGGTTATTTTGACCTGATCGCCATTATGCTGACCACAGAGGTTATTTTGACCTGACCGCTCTTTTGATGGCCATTTGCAGCACTTATTGTTTATTTGCCATTTATTTTACTCCCGTTTATATTCGTTTATTTTGATTTTTTGGAAGTTTTATATTAGAAACTGGAGACATTTCATTCATCATTTCTCTTGTATCAGGAGTAACGTGTTGAATGGAATTATATACGAATATATGCGCACAATGATGCACCCCAGCTCAGAATGCTTAATACTTCCAATAATTACATATGCCCACCCAAGACTAGTCACATGCATGCTAATTGGCCCTTGTAAGATTAGGAGGGGAGATGTACCACAATTAAGTTGAACGGTGTTGTATCACAGCCTAGTAGAATGGTGTATTACCACAAAGCAGATGGTACAGTACCATAATCTAGTTACTAGACTATGGTACCGTACCATATGGTATCGTAGATCGTGCTGTAGAAGTAGGTACACTAGTTTCATGATGTCATCACCAGATAAAGCATGTATCACAACTGGGAAGACTGTGTTATCACAACCAGGAAGTGTCCTGTCAGTCAGTATACATAGTGCATCCTACCGAGTATTAGTGTATTTAGAAATACATATTTGATCTTACTAGTGTTAACAAGTAGCAAGTAGTCCACTCTGTGGAGGATAGTGGTACATTCTCTCTTCAGTATTTTCACTCTTAAAAAATGAAAAATTACCTGGAGTTTACCTAGGTTAGAATAGCGTTGTTTGACGAATAAACTAAATTGATTTTATTTAGACATAAGTGCCTATGGACTCAAAAAAATGAATGAGGAAATTATATCTGTTGTAGATTAGTGTTATGTTACAAATAAAAATTATAATGACTTTTTTAAGGTTTTTAAATACTTATGTTAAATTAATATTAAATGACGGCTAAATTATATTAACATTTTAGACTCACAGGAGAAGTATTTTGTTTAAAGTATATGTTAATGTAAATGACTGTAACAGTTCATGAAATGTTTCTTCACTTCACCTCGTGAATGTATGTGCATGAATGTATTGTAGTTCAGTTTTTACCCACTGTAATGTACAGCTCAGTGTTCTCTTGCGTAAATGTCACTTTTTTACGCTTAATGTTAGATACGTATCTTGCCATATGGTGCGTATGAGTCTTGTTCCCACGCTGTGTACACCTCTGTGCTGCTCACATTTAAGGGTCTTGTGTTCCCACGCTGTGTACACCTCTGTGCTCATATTAAAAGTCTTGTGTTCCCACGCTGTGTACACCTCTGTGCTCATATTAAAAGTCTTGTGTTCCCACGCTGTGTACACCTCTGTGCTGCTCATATTAAGGGTCTTGTGTTCCCACGCTGTGTACACCTTTGTGCTTCTCACATTTTAAGGGTCTCGTGTTCTCCACATTGTGTACCGGTGTGTTTATATTTCACACACTGCAGTGCTTTCCACGGTATACAGTTACGTGTGTGTTACATTCGTGTACAAGACTGGAATGTCAGCTATCCATGTACCCTCAACTCCATCCTGATCCAGTCACCTTTCCAATTCAATCCCAGAGTATCGACAGGTGCAAGATGTTCCTACCCACCCTTCCCCAACCCCAGGGTAGAGTTTGTAGAAATACGGATGTATATATTTATAACTTTCCATTGTATGACTTAGAAATACATTTATGCGAGTCTGTAGCCTACTGAAATATTTTCTCTGGCCACACAGAGGCTTTGATCTGGCTGTACTTCAGGCAGCTGTACGTATTGTGTAATAAATGCTGTCTTAGAAGCTGTAGTCTCCTCAGTGGGTGATATAAGACCGGTTTGTGATATGTAAAACAGTTTCCAACCCCATGTCTTGTATGAAATAAACTGTATGTAGATGCTACGCACAGTTTCTCTCACCCCTTAAGTAGATAGGCAATGAAAATTAAGTCTATCGGGTCACTGACTCTAGATACAGGCGCATCCCAGTACCTGTGTGAGCTGCGGTACTGGTGACGACAACTTGGATAAGTGGTAAGTGTGCAGATATATGCTGGATCATTCAATGTGTTATTTCTATTGTGACCTGTGACGGTCATGGCATAATCAAGACACGTGTCGGGTCTTTGTCTTGACGAAGACTATAACGAGTATTATATAACACGGACGGCCATGTTGCTAACAAACATTATGAAGCACTAAATGCCATTTACCTGCATAAATATATCGTGGCGAGAAGACTGTTGCAGAGGAATCTTTCCCTCATCCTTCAAGGGATGTCCGTCGGCGCCACTGAGAGGTCTCTTGATCCAAGGTATTGGTTCCACTATTTTCCTTAGATCGAACCTGAATGCTTCCATTTCTCCAGGTGCTGTACGATTCATATAGATTTAGCGCTCCCCATGAATGCAATAATAATAATAATAATAATAATAATAATAATAATAATAATAATTTCTTCGTATATATAGGACTAATATTCAGGAAAGAAACGTCTGCTTAAATTTCAGATTCCCAAGACGGATTAGCAATTGAAACGACTCTTCAATATACAAGTTAGATCAAGGTTGTGGCAAACAAAATCTTCGACATCCAATTTCTTTATTATAAACATTTCAGGTGTAACATTTTCTGAATCTAAATTTACAATAAAAGTAAAAGGGCTGCCGAAATTCAGATTTAAATCAGTAACATTGTACAATGTAATAATAATAACATGTATCAAAACATTAAGATGATACCAAGGATGAGGTTAGGGTTGTCAGGAAACAGGACAAGTGTTTCCTGATGTGGGTCATGTTATATGATGACCCGCACCTGGAGCTTTTGGTCATCTGACCGAGACCTTCCACTGGCTTACCAGTCCACTCCTTCGCAAATTAGTTATCATTATATTATAACTTAACCAAGAACAATAATATGAAAATCAAAGTTTTAATGGATAAAGTAAACAAAAGGCAATATTACGTAAAGTTCCTTAAAAAATACAAACTAAATTGAATCTATTATAGAAACATGCAAGATTTTTGTGAAAAAAAAAATACTTTAACAAATTATTACCATCGAAGAATTAAATTAGTTTCTCCTAGTTATTAAGCTGTTATATATAAGGTGTTGGTAAGTACTACACAGGTATTTGTATGGCACAACCATGGTTCTACACTGTCTCTCTGTCTGTGTGTCTGTCTGCGTGTCTGTTTGTGTGTCTGTCTGTGTGTCTGTGTGTCTGTTTGTGTGTCTGTTTGTGTGTCTGTGTGTCTGTCTGTGTCTGTGTGTCTGTCTGTCTGTCTTTCTGTCTCTCTGTCTGTCTGTCTGTCTGTCTGTCTCTCTCTCTCTCTCTCTCTCTCTCTCTCATATAGATATATATAATATATATATATATATATATATATATATATATATATATATATATATATATATATATATATATATATATATATATATATATATATATATATATATATATAGGTCAAGCCACGAGGGGTGGAAATCTTTAGCTCAAGTACTTTCACATTTCTCAGTGTGTCATCAGGAGCTGTGCAATGTTGCAAGGGAACAACCAAAGCAGGTAGCGAGGTCTCAGAGTAGCGTAGGTGTCACTGGGCACGGTTACCCTTAGACTGGGTTAGTGGTCGGTGCCAACCCCACCCTACCGTGGCTTGTTCTGCAGAGCTAACATCGTCCGTCTGCGATTGTTTGAATATATTTTATATATATATATATATATATATATATATATATATATATATATATATATATATATATATATATATATATATATATATATATATATATGTGTGTGTGTGTGTGTGTGTACTCACCTATTTGTGGTTGCAGGGGTCGAGTCACAGCTCCTGGCCCCGCCTCTTCACTAATTGCTACTAGGTCCTCTCTCTCCCTGCCCCATGAGCTCTATCATACCTTGCCTTAAAACTATGTATGGTTCCCGCCTCCTCCACGACGTCACTTTCTAGGCTATTCCACGGCCTGACTACTCTATGACTGAAGAAATACTTCCTAACATCCCTTTGATTCATCTGAGTCTTCAACTTCCAATTGTGACCTCTTGTGTCTGTGTCCCTTCTCTGGAACATCCCGTCTTTGTCCACCTTGTCTATTCCGCGCAGTATTTTATATGTCGTTATCATGTCTCCCCTGACCCTCCTGTCCTCCAGTGTCGTCAGGCCGATTTCCCTCAACCTTTCTTCGTAGGACAATCCCCGTAGCTCTGGGACTAGTCTTGTTGCAAACTTTTGCACTTTCTCTAATTTCTTACCGTGCTTGACTAGGTGTGGATTCCAAACTGGTGCTGCATACTCCAGTGTGGGCCTGACGTAAATGGTATACAGAGTCTTAAACGAATCCTTACTGAGGTATCGGAACGCTATCCGTAGGTTTGCCAGGCGCCCGTATGCTGCAGCAGTTATCTGATTGATGTGCGCCTCAGGAGATATGCTCGGTTTATACTCACCCCCAGATCTTTTTCCTTGAGTGAGGTTTGCAGTCTTTGGCCATCTAAACTATATTGTGTCTGCGGTCTTCTTTGCCCTTCCCCAATCTTCATGACTTTGCATTTGGCAGGGTTAAATTCAAGGAGCCAGTTGCTGGACCAGGCTTGTAGCCTGTCCAGGTCTCTTTGTAGTCCTGCCTGATCCTCATCCGATTTGATTCTTCTCATTAACTTCGCATCATCTGCAAACAAGGACACCTCTGAGTCTATCCCTTCCGTTATGTCGTTCACATATACCAAGAACAGCACAGGTCCTAGGACTGACCCCTGTGGAACCCCGCTTGTCACAGGCGCCCACTCTGACACCTCGTCGCATACCATGACTCGTTGTTGCCTCCCTGTCAGGTATTCTCTGATCCATTGCAGTGCCTTTCCTGTTATGTGTGCCTGATCCTCTAGCTTTTGCAGTAACCTCTTGTGAGGAACTGTGTCGAAGGCCTTCTTGCAGTCCAAAAATATGCAGTCGATCCACCCCTCTCTCTCTTGTCTTACTTCTGTCACCTTGTCATAAAACTCTAGTAGGTTTGTGACACAGGATTTTCCTTCCCTGAAACCGTGCTGGTTGTCAATTATACACTTGTTTCTTTCCAGTTGCCCCACCACTCTCCTCCTGATGACCTTCTCCATGACCTTGCATACTATACACGTTAGTGATACAGGTCTGTAGTTTAGTGCCTCATGTCTGTCTCCCTTTTTAAAAATTGGGACTACATTTGCCATTTTCCATACCTCAGGGAGTTGCCCAGTTTCAAATGATGTGTTGAAGATCTTTGTTAATGGCTCACACAATATCTCTGCTCCCTCTTTAAGGACCCATGGAGAGATGTTGTCTGGTCCCACCGCCTTTGAGGTGTCAAGTTCGCATAGCAGCTTCTTCACCTCCTCCTTGGTTATATGTACCTCATCCAGCACTTGCTGGTGTGCCCCCCTGTTTTTATTTCCTGGAGTCCTACTGGTTTCCACTGTAAATACCTCTTTAAATCTTGTGTTGAGCTCCTGACATACCTCTCGGTCGTTTCTTGTGAATTCCCCATCACCCTTCCTCAGTCTGATTACCTGGTCCTTGACTGTTGTTTTCCTCCTGATGTGGCTGTACAACAGCTTCGGGTCAGTCTTTACTTTTGATGCTATGTCATTTTCATATTGTCTCTGAGCCTCCCTTCTCATCTGTGCATATTCGTTTCTGGCTCTTCGGCTGATTTCTTTATTTTCCTGAGTTCACTGTCTTCTGTACCTTTTCCATTCTCTAGTACACCTAGTTTTTGCCTCCCTACACCTTTGGGTGAACCAAGGACTCGTTCTGTTCTTCCCATTATTTCTGTTTCCCTTGGGAACAAACCTCTCCTCTGCCTCCTTGCATTTTGTTGCCACATAGTCCGTCATTTCTTGTGCTGGTTTTCCTGTCAGTTCCCTCTCCCATTGAATGTCTTGAAGGAAGTTCCTCATGCCTGAGTAGTTCCCCCTTTTGTAGTTTGGTTTTCCCAGCCTATTCCTGCTACTCTCTCCACTTGGAGCTCAACTATGTAGTCGAAGCACAGAACCACATGATCACTAGCTCCCAGGGGCCTTTCATACATGATACCCTCGATGTCCGAACTACTCAGGGTGAATACAAGGTTCAGCCTTGCTGGTTCATCCTCTCCTCTCTCTCTGGTAGTGTCTCTAACATGTTGATGCATGAGGTTTTCCAGTACCACATCCATCATCTCGGCTCTCCATGTTTTGGGACCCCCATGGGGCTCCAGGTTTTCCCAGTCAATCTCCTTGTGATTGAAATCACCCATAACTAGTAACTTTGCTCCCCCCATGTGTGCTCTCCTGGCCACCTCGGCTAGTGTGTCGATCATTGCTCTGTTGCTCTCATCATATTCTTCTCTTGGCCTCCTGCAGTTCTGTGGTGGGTTGTACATTACTGCAATTATCACCTTATGTCCCTCAGACTGGATTGTTCCTACTAAGTAGTTCCTTTCGCCCGTGCCATCCATTCCTTCCATTTTCTCAAAACCCCACTGGTTTTTAATGAGCAGTGCAACTCCGCCTTTCCCTCTCCTCAGTCTGTCTTTCCTGAGGATTTGATATCTGGATGGAAAGATTGAATCTGTTATTATTCTGGTGAGTTTTGTTTCTGTGAGTGCTATTATGTCTGGGGATGTCTCCTTGATTCTTTCATGCCACTCCTCATACTTGTTTGTTATTCCATCTGCATTTGTATACCACACCTTCAACTTCTTTTCTAAGACTGTGGTCTGGGAGGTACATTGGGGTTGGGGAAGTGGGAGACCTGGTAAGGAACTATGGGTTGTTGCTGTGGGGGTGGAGTTTGTAATGTAGTGGGTGGGGGCATTGGATGTGGCATAGGTGTTTTGGTTTAGAGTGTTTGGTTGCACTGGGGTTGCCCTGGTTGGGAGGCTTCTATAGGAAGTTGTGAGGGAGGCTGTATTTGATCTTCCTGTGTCTGGGATCTCCTGTTTGTCTTCTCCATCCCCTCTCTTTCCTCCTTTCACCTTTGTACCATCTCAGTTTCTGCCTTTCTTCTTGTGTTCTGTCGCGGTCGAGATACACCTTCCTGTATGCCGGCATGTCCCTTAATCGTTCTTTCTCCTGCAGGATCCTGGTCCGAGTCGCTTCTGCCTTGAAGGTCACCTTCACTGGCCGGGTTCTTTTTTTTACAAACCCCCCTATTCTCCGAAAATTTTCCAGCTGGGTCATGTCGTCTTCTCCTATTGCTTTCATGTTGCTTTCAATTGCTTTTTTCCCCTTGTTTTCTTGCTTCATATGTTTCCCCTTCAACTTCCTGGAGCCCATACACAAAGACTGACCTCACCCTTTCATTCTCCCACTGCATATCCCTGTGTATCCCCTCATTTAATTTGGTTTCCTCCACTGCAGCTTTCCTTTCTTCAGTTTCACTGGCTAATGTACTTGGGCTCAGTGGCCTGTCATTTTCCCTTCTCGGTTT